>NC_079380.1:20776489-21076489 GCF_021018895.1 Seriola aureovittata | reverse complement strand
GTTTCATCTTCAGATAAATTATGGCATGCTGTTGATAGAAGAAAATGTACGTTTTCTTTTCTTTTCTTTTTTTTTTCTTTTTTTTTCTCTTCTTTTTCCCTCCTGAATTAGTTTCTGGTGCATTTGCGTCACTGTCACACCTTTTCCCTGAGCTCTGATGTGACACACATACAGAATGGATTACCTTTTAAACGTCCTTGTAATCATATTGTTCATTCTGGGAAAAATGAACCCAACTAATCTACATGTGTTGGACTGTTACGCCTGCGTCTGAGGACTAATTAATGACTGACAGTATGAGTAGAAACGCACATATCCATTTATTTATTGATCAGTTGATTAACAAAAATTAATCAGCAACTGATTTGACAGCTGATTAATCATTAAGTCATTTTTCAGGCAAACCAGCTTCTCAGTATTTTGGATGTTTGGTCTGCACAGTTTGTTTGAAGATATCATCATGAGCTTTAGAGAACTGTGAAATGCATTGTTCAATATTTTCTGACAATTTTTATAGACCAAACGATGCATCGACAAAATAATTGGCAGATTAATCAATTATGAAAATAATTGTTTCAAAAAAATGGCCATCATAGTTCCCCAGAATCCATTGCTGATGTCTTCAAAAGTTTAGTTTTTTTCTGTTAAACGCAGATATTCAGCTCACAAAAGTAGAAAATACTCACATTTCGATCAGTTGCCAATTTTCTGTCGCTGGACTAATCAATGAATTGATTGACGTGTTTCAGCTCTGGTGATTTGCAGCCAGTCAAGAGTAGGTGAACAGTTTGAAAAATGTTCATTTCAGTTAATTTACATGTACATTGATTGTGATCGAACCGTCCTCACAGACCTGCACACAGGTATTTGTCATGATGATTAAACCTCTGGCCAGGGTGAAGGTGGGTGGAGCTACACTGGACGTTGTGTGATGTCACCAATCTCCCAACTTCCAATTTGACTGATAAACTTAACAGGAGAATTTGAGAAATGTCAAATCCGGCTCAGTCTTATTATATTATATTATATTATATTATGCCTTATTATTATGATCATTATCATCATTAAAGATTACCACTGAAGACCATGACATGCGGTTGAGAGCTCTGGAAAGGGGTAGTAAATGGTATTTAAGCCTAATCCATTTGCCTTTTCTAAATCAGCATGATGCTGATTACATAAAACTCTTAATTACCAAGCTTTATTAATTAGTGCTTTATTTATGACTGGAAGGCTTCAGGGGTCACTAGTGTGTGTGTATACGGTATTTTAATTAATTAACTAATTAATTATGTAACAGATGGAGACAATGTTTTCTGTAGCTGCCTAATTGGTCAGACATTTCTCAAATGGAATACTTTACATATGTGTTTTTATACGAAGGTACCTACATGAACTCGTTCTGGTAGAACGTTGTTAATCAAAATACCTTAAATACAGCAACAACATTCAGACGATAAAGTAGTTCATTAAAAAGGCCTAATTCAATGAATATGCGCCACCACTAAAATATTTTTAAAAGGTCCATTTTATACATTTCCTTGAAGATTTATGCTGTTAGAGTTATTCTAAAGCAAATTAAAATTAATTAAAATAAAAAAAAAAAGAAGCAACAGCAGCTGCCGACTAGCTTGAAATAGCAAGTAAATCACCGAAGTAGCCCAGCACATATTCCCCTCCTAAAACCACATCATTTTTACACTTCCGTTTTTGTACACATTTAACTAATTAAATGTAACATGCTGATTAGTTTGCTTTCGAAAAGCTGGTCAGCAGATGTTGTGGACAGAGCCAGGCTGTTTGTAGTTTTTGTGCTAAGCTAACTGGCTACTGGTAGAAGCTTCATATTTACTGTACAGTCATACCGTCAGTGTTGTTTGAAGAGATATATCTAGAAAGAGACTTTGGTGTTGTACTATTTGACCTTTTTTGTATAACTAGGACATGGCAGCTGCATTGTCTGTCGTTTATAAGATCACTCATCTTTTTCAATCTTCCAGAAGAGCAGCTCACCTCTGATTGTCCTCCCCATCTCTTCACAGAAGGCCTCTTCCTCCTCCTCCTCCTCGTCCACCTCCCAGTGGTCTTCCTCTCTGGCCGTAAGCCTGGTGCGACCACCGAGCCGCGAGGTCAGCCAGGGCTCTTCCAAGACCACAGAGGGTGAAGCCGGTACCAACCCGCAGGCCGCTGCCATCAGGCCCAGCCGCAGCAGTCCCAGCCCCTCCCGGCTCGCCGGCGGCCTCCCGCTTCAAGCACAGGTGGCGCGTAGTGAGCTGAATGTCCGCCTGCCCAGAGGTACGTGAGGATCCAGCATATGTTTTGGCTCTCATGCACTCAGTCAGGTGCATGTGCCTGCACGCATCACATAAAAACACACAAAAACATTTCAACCATTTGATTTTAAAGTATATTTTTTTGGGCTTTTTATGCCTTTAATGGACAGCACAGTGGAGAGTGACAGGAAACGGGGAGGCAGAGAGAGGGGGAATGACATGCAGTGAAAGGCCGTCCGATGCGGGATTCGAACCGGGGCCGACTGCAGCGAGGACTGTAGCCTCTCAACCATTTGATTTAAACTACTGAAATTCTCTGAGGTTAGCTGACCGGTTTTAGCCACTATGTTAATGACGTGGGTCTGGGGATGACAATGTTGGTTGCTTACTGCATTAATTAATTCCTATAGCACCAACATGAGGTTGATATTTGTGGTTTTGAGTGAAATGTCTTGACAATTATTGGAAAGATTAGTGCGAAGTTAATTACCAAATACCTGCAAAACTAATGAGCATACCGTTAGCTTTAACTGTAATTTGTTTTTGGTGCTTATTAGCAAACGTTAGCATGCTAACACACTTCCCTAAGAGGATCAACATGGTGAACATAGTAAACATTATACATGCTTAACATAAGCATTTTAGCATTCTGACATTAGCATTTACCTAAAAGGCACCACTGCCAATGTGCAGCCTCACAGAGCTGCTGGCATGACTCTAGACCGTTTTTAAAAAGGTGACTCACCGCAGCAGCACAAGAGCAGCTTTAACTGTGGGATACATTAGATGTATGACAAGTAAACAGGGTCTGTTATGCTGAAAGAAAAACAAAGAGGTGTTTCACCAGGAGAAATAAATGAAATGCTTGGAGTAGAGCCACAGCACCATGCTAGCCTTTGTTTCCAGTGACAGGGAGTTGCTTTTTATTTTTATTTTTTTGACATTAAATTGGCTGTGAAAAGCAGTGAAAGGGCCACATTTTTACATTTGATGTACTGAAGAATATTTGTGCAGCATGTATAAAATTAAACTAGACGATGCAATTTCTGGAGAAATGCCCAAGCTGAGGCTAAACTGTGTTGATGGCTGCTTCGATAAGTCTGAATCTGAGTTTCATTGTTAGAAATGCCAGCAAGTAACATTTAAAATGGAGCTGCAACTAAATCTGTCTGCCTGCCAGCCTAACTGTCTGCCTGCCTGTCTGCCTGTCTACCTGCCTGTCAGCTTGTCCGTCTGTCTTTCTGTCTGAAATGGTAGCACTCAGCACACACTCACTGTTTAAAGGTAATCCACCAATCAGGCTGAGTTTCAAAGTTAATCCACCAATCACAATGAGCTCCAAAAGTAATCCACCAATCAGAATATATGTAATGTGGAGTCAGAGTTAGAATGACAAACTGAAATGAACCGTCGAATGTTTTTTGTGACTAAAACTGCAGTGAAACACATTTTCCTAGTGAAAACAGTTGAACTGTGTGTAAATCATTGTCTTGTATTTAGTGTTGGAGCAGAACGTAGCTGGACTCAAGTGGTTGATAAACACCACTGACAGCAGGGGGAATCTCTAATCAGCTGATTTGAATCAGCTGTGTCCTCCTGCCACTTTGAAAGGCATAGTTCATATTCTGTGAGTCACTGTGTTTTGGTGGTCACATTGTAAGAAAGAGGACAAATACCTCATCTGTGTTCAGAAAGAAACTTCTTCTTATCAGCGTTCGAACGACTGAATAACTCTGGACTGACACACTCTGCTCCACTTGTTGCCTCCTCCTCTTTTCTTAGGTTTTGAGCGTCGGCCCTTGAAGCATCCATCTTGTCCCGATGGAACAGAAAGAGACAGCGGCCCTCCTAAGCCCCCCCGCACAGGCACCGTGCCCGCCCTGGTGCCCAAACCACCCTCCTACCCGCTGGTCAAACTGGTGGGCAAACTCTACACCCTGAAGTGCCGGTGAGTGCCACCTGTATGTCACAGCAGACACAGCAAGTGCTCAGTTATTCAGTCATTAGAAATTGTGAGACGGCAGCATTAATATAGAAGTGTCTGGCTAAATTTTAAATAGTCCCTTAATCCCCAAGCAGCAATCACCACCCCCACCCCCTGCTGAGAAGTATAGTGTTGCTGCACTATATTGAGAATAGTGAACCATTTGAGATTTTCAGTGAGTTCTGATATAACTACAGTACAAAGGTTTTTACAAAACCGGCTGCTCCCGAAGGAGCCACTGACTTTACCAGCAGCAGATTGCATTTTATTTCTTTGTGTGAAAAAACGTTAATGGAGACACAATAGCTGTTGCAGTTATTTTACAGATTAGTAGCCGTGTTAATTTTTGCATAATTCCCATCTTAAATGTGTTTTCTCTGTGTCTCCCTGCGTCAGGTTCTGCGAGGTGGAGTTTCATGGTCCGCTGTCGGTGCAGGAGGACTGGATCAGACATCTCCAGCAGCACATCCTTAAGATGAACTACAACAAGCCTGCTGCTCCCAAAGCAGCTTCCACCGAACCCCCTGCCCCGGCTGATGACCCGGCCCCGGTCCAGGCCTCTGCCCCAGCCTCCACTTCTACCTCCAGTTCCACCTCGACCACACCTGCCCTCACCTCCACCCCGACCCGCACCACAGCTTCTAACAGCCGCTCCCCGACACCTCTGGCCGAGTGCGCTCCCGCCGTCACTGCCACAGAGATAGTAAAGGTCTCAGAGGAGCAGCCCACCCTAACTGCTACTCCTATCCCCCTCCCTACGCAGATGGTGTAAGCTTAAAATCATCGCTCGCTGTCATTTGACCCCGTCTTGTTTTCTCCTGCCTTTCTTTTCGTCCATCTATTTCTTTCCTTTGGCCTTCACAAAGTGTTGTTGTGGAGGAGTGTTTCCCCTCCAAAGAGTCCTCTGAGCCCCAAGCACCTTTGAAGCAGCTTTCTAGACTGTTACTAAGTCCCGTTACCATGGGAACGAAGCTCTCCTGGCTTATCTGCGCACTGGGGATTGTGGGAACTGTCCAAGGTTATGAGGAGAGATGAACCAATGTTTTGTGTTTTGACTTGTTTATACTGAATGTCCAGGCGTTGATTTGGACCGGTGCTGTACCTCTCCTCACATTCACTGGGCGATTTAGGGGTTAATGTAGTTTTTTATCAAACTTCAGCCCCGTGTCTAGTACAGCCCCCCCCCCCCCCCCCCCAAACCTTTCCCCTTATGAACCGTGCGATACTAAGACCTGTGAGACTTTGGCCATTGGCCTCAGGCTCTCACATACAGGTCCTGACTGAGATTAAATGACATGTATAATCATGCTAGTCTTGTGGTTGAGACTTTAAACAGATGGTAACACTTAGTGTTAAAAAAAAAAAAGGCACTTTTAATATTGACATTGTCACTCTGCTAACCTTAACCCCAAACGCCCATTGAAATGGGTGAAATTTGACTACTTCTGATTGGTTAAAGGAGCAAGAAGTGGAAGTTTTTACCCCAAAAGGGAAGACCCCCCCCCTCCCAGTTAACTTTGTAATGTAATACTTTCCCCCAAATATACATTTTGCTTGAATGTAGCTTAAAGCACCTATTGATACCTTATATGCACACATTCAAACACAATCAAACGTACGCCCCATGTTACTAAACCTTCTGAAGTTTGAACCTTCATGATGTTGCTACTCCACAGTTTGCTGTTTTCAGCAGATGCTGTTGTGTCGGAGGCGCAGTTGCCTTTTTTTTTCCCCAGACGTGAGAAGTGGAGCCATAGAAAATGTTCAAGGTTACACATTTCAACTTTTTCCATTCACAGTGATGCCATTTCCTTCCTGCCTTTTTCAATGTAACCCAAATTATTATTTATTTATTCTTATGCATCTGAATGTGGTAAGCTAGGTCATTTTAAAGCTGAAGTAGATCTTTGGAATGTTTGAAAATAGGTCAGCGGTGCACTTTTACTCTTGTGCACAATGTGAGTGTTTGTATGTTTGTGTACATGCATAGCAAATGTGCATTTGTTTCCCATTTTAAAGAGAAAGACAGAAGTAAAACTGCTTGATGGGAAGACGCCTCCTTAGTTCAAAGTGAACTAAATTTTGGAGCATGTCCGTATCTAGTCTGATCAGGACTTATATGCATCCATCATCGTGTTAGGATGTGCCAAAGAGTCTGTTTACTTCCTTGTCTTGCCTCTGTAACAGCTGTTTACATTGGACATGATGGTGGAGGAAACTCTGCACAGCTATCGAGTTCCCCAAGGCTCCACCCTGAACAATGGACTGAAACCAGCGGCGATCTGCATCCACTACAGGCACCGCCGAGGTCACCCGGTTTGAAAGACTCGTGGCTACTGGAGCAGCTTCATGGGAGTCGCGTTGTTACTGTAGGGTTAGATTATTCCAATTAAAACATGAACACAAAGCAAACTTGATTTCAAGCAGGGCTCTCGAGAACTGTCAGCCCTCAGTCCAGAAACAGAAACGCACCTGACCTCGGTGCACCTGAGGCTGAAGTCTGTTTCTTTCTACATTGCTTCAGAGTATGTTCATATCAACCTAGAAACTGAAGCAAGAACTAAAGGGTCCATGTAGGCTGATGACCTTTTAAAAGTTTGTTCCAGTGTTTGAAACATGACTGTTCAATCCAAACGATACCCCAACCCTTTTATGGAGTATAGATACATACTATATAACTACATGTACTTAAGAAACTGTTGATGCTAGTAGAGCTATCAGCAGTTCTAATAGCAAGGTAGTTAAAAAAAAATAAGTGATCTTAATTCCTCTAGTGTGATTTGATTTCAACCTTTGATGCTATGTATTTTTTATTGCTCTGTGCATTTCTGTATTTGCAGTCCTGCAAGGTGAATCTTAGAGTATTTTTTATTTTTATCTGTTAGTTTCTCCAAGCTGAAACTTTTGGTGCTGGTGAGAATGTTGCAGGCGAGATGGCGAGTGACTGAACGTGAGGAAAACATTTTAATGTGATTGTCACGTCCTGGTATCAAAGGACTCCAATAAGCAGGCCTTAAAGGGGGCCACTTTGCACAGTGAGATGTGATCCTCTCTCTGCATTCACAGGGTAGCAGACGCTGTGGCCTCTCACAGGTCTCCGGCTGCGTTACTGTGTGAGATGTGAATTACGAGGCTGGTGCATTAGAGTTCCCTTTTAAGATTACCTGATTAAGCCTCAGCTGGTGTAACTGGCTGTTTTAGTGTGTGTGTGAGTGTGTGTGTGAATGTGTGTGTGAGTGAGTGCGTGAGTGTGTGAGAAGACAGTGAGACGACAATGATGATTAAGAAGAAAAAGATGCAGTTGAGGAAAGAACTGTACTGTACACAGAGGGTTAAGTTTTAAGTGAATCGACTCCAGAACAAACAATAAATGTGATTTCAATTTCAGACGCTGCATCATATCCTTTATTCTAACACTATAGCACATCACCCATGTTCGTACCCTGGTCTGAGAGCGTTGCAAACTCTGTGGTTGTAAGGGTTTTCGGCCACTAGGGGGAGCTACATACAAGCTTCATATGCCATGGTTCAAAACAGATCAGATTAATACAACCTTAAAAGTCAGGGACAATCCAAATTAATTAGCAACTTCACAAACTGCAATGAGAAAATTGTCTTTGACTAAACCATAAAGAGACTCACTTACAATTGGGTCAATGTGAAAAGCTTTATTCTTTGCCCTCTGAGATCTAAGGACATATTCTCAGAGTCTGCATTATTTCTTATATTCACCTTTTTAAAAGGGTACTTGCATATAACATAATACCCAAGTGGTTAATATCACAACTATCAGCTCTTTCTATAATGAGGCCCCTCCCTGTGTAAACGTTTAATTTCTCCCAAATGCTGAAAAATTAAAGCAGTTTTTGAAATTATTCAAATATTTTGTGAAAACAAACCTTCACTGTTGTGGATGAATTGTTTTGGTGCTTGAAATGGGTTTACCAAAGTCTACAGGTTCATAAAAATATAGCAATATATCAGTAAAATAGTAAAGAAATGGATAATAAAAGCCTAAAAGAAGGATTTTTGTAATATCACTGAGTCGTAGTGTTGTCTGTCACTCTACTCTCACCAGATTTTAGAGGTTATGATTCACGTATGATCGCTCAAGAATATGTCAGAGAAAACAGACAGACAGTCTACAGATTCATATTCCACATTTCTATGCCGTACTATCGCAAATATATTGATAGCTGCATAATAATGCTAATGCGTAATGACTCAAATTTTTTTTTAACACTACTATGTTTATATCAAAATGGTTGCTTGACAAACCCACATAAATTATTCACTTGACTTTGTGGTTCCCCTCTGCACTACGGAGCATTTTAGCATCTTTCAGCTCTTTGTTTTGGTTTTGTGACATGAAACTTGGGTGTTTTGATTCACCCTGTGTTTTTAGTCGCAGCCAGCAGCAGTTTTCAGCAAAGAGCTTTACGTACCTGGTCCGCACTGCCTGCCCAGCACCAAACGGCAACTAGTTTCTGAATGTAGTGAGGCGTTTAGCAGCTAAGCGGGAGTCGGTGGAGACCAAAACAGAGCTAAAAGGAGGATTAATATCAGACTTTCATTTTGCAGTCATTAACATGACTCCTCTGGATGTTACTGTTACTCTGACAGTGCTTGGTGTGTAAATAAGCAACATTTTGATTATTATTTTGCCAATTTTTGCAACTGCTACAAACAACAACCTGTTCCCTTGTTACATTTATTTCAGGTGCACCATCACCACAGAGAATTGATGTGATTAAAATACGTACAGTCTGTTGCAGTGTCCCCGTCCCACAGATTTATCGTAATCATCTCCTTTCTTTTATCAACACTCTCCGTGGTCTGTTGGACAGAAAAGTCTTTGATTCACAAGATGAGAGCACCATTATCACTCAAGTCGAACAACCATTTGATTTGAATTAAAAACCAAAGTCCAATCACTGATTCTAGCACAGTGCATCGTCTATTCACCATGTGCGACTATGAATAAAGACCCTTTATATAGTGATATGGTTGAAAATCCGGAGAGGATCAAGATGTGTGGTCTCGACGGATGACTTGATCATAACTTTATTCTACTGTTCACAGACTGACATGCCTCTATACACACCATTACAGTTCCAGTATAGTGTAGGCGACTTCTTTCCCCCACCACAGATTGGAAAAGCTGATGATTTGGGCACAAGGTATATATGATATACTGGCTTTCCTTTCATCAGAGAATCACTTTTATCTTGGAAAAGATTGAATAATTACAGGCTTTTGAATTCCTCCTCTTGATACTGCTTGACGTGTACTTCAGTGATCGATCTGCAAATCCTCCCAATAAATTATGTCTGTAGGCATTTCACAAACGCAGCGGTTTAAAACAGGCAAAAATGTTCTTTTAACCTTGAATAACAGATTTTCCGGCCACTTGAGGACAGCAGAAACAGTTGCTTCATTACAGTGTAGCACCATTTTCATTCCTTTGGAGTCGTGTTTCTGGCCACCTCATAAATGTGAGTGCTGTATTCTCTCTCTCTCTCTCTCTCAGCTCTGTTTTTGATCGGTCTCTTTAGCAGCTAAATGCTCCACTATGTTCACCAGCTGGTCCCTAACATAGTCTGTTTTGCGGGGCAGGTAGTATGCAGTGAGTTTTTATTGTTTTTTCACTGAAAACAGCTGCTTTACACTATAAAAGCAAAGTCGTGAGCCAGAAAACAAAACAATGACTGGAAGAAAATAGGAGAGCTCTGTAGAGCTGAAGGGAACGACAGATTCAGACAATAATTCTCAGTGGGCTTATCACCTGGAGCCGCCCCTTTTCAAATACAAGTAGTCATGCGATCATTTGCTCATAGAGAAATATTGATTATAGCTGCTTCATGTTCAGATTTAATGATGCGGAGCAAGAATGCTTAAACTCAGCGAGAGACAAATGAACCTGCATGACAGACAGACTTTAATGACTTCAAGTTTTATGACACCAATTTCCTTACCTTGAAACCTAGGATGCCACTTCCAAGATCAATTCTTATTAACCTGACTAATGTCCTCAAGTAAAAGCAATCATTCTGATCAATGATGAGGTTAATGAGTTCAGAGTTCAGAGGTCAGATTATGTTTGTTTACGGTCAGAAAGTGTGTGTCCAAAATAAGCCCCTGATAGTCTGTGGATGTGAAGGCAATAAGAGAGAAACAGTGCCATTTCATTTATTTTATGTTATTATTAATTTTATTATCATTAATAACAGTATTAGCAGCTTTCAGTACTTCTGTAGCTTGTGCCTGAATCTCTGCTTTTTAGAGTTGAGCTTTGCTGTTTACTGAGCTGTGCTACCTACGTTGAAAAACAAGTTTTTAACCTTGCAAACATGCAAACCAATCCCATAAACTTGTGGAGACGGGGGGGGGGGGGGGGGGGGGGGTACAGAGAGAGAGAGAGAGTTAGCATTAGCACAGCCACTAACACTGTGTCAGCCACTGCCGGTTACAAGCTAACAAACAACATAAACAAATAAAAGATGCTAACTACGCTAACTGTTTTCATATGTCTGCTAGTCTCTGATTCTGGTCTCAACAGACTCCTCATCTGAGTCTGGGTCTGACTGAGGCTCAAACACGTGGCCGAGTCTTTCCGATGTTTCCTCTAACGCTAACCATCTTGATACGCTCTGCTGTTTCACCTGTCAACCTGGAGCAAGCTGCAATAGTGAGCGAGGCACAAGGCCTGTTTCAGATGTCTCAATGAGGAAGTAAGAGTAGATTTTTATGTGGGGGGAAACCATATTAAACAAAATATTAATCATAGCACAGCTTTAAACCAGAAAACATTAAAAAAAATAACAACGACTGTGAATCAAAATGCGGTATTACATGGGGCAGCCAGACTGCAACCGGGGTGGCCACAGTCATCCCGGGTCAGGTTTACACCTTGTGTAGATGATTACTGTGACTGAAAATGTCCATGGACCTAAAGTGCCCTTCCCACGTTGTTTTACTTGGACGTGCAGCTCCCACACTGATCCAAGTGGACAATAATGTTTCTATGTTCCTGAGAACATCTGTGTGGATCAAAAAAATTATTCCCTTCAGGTTCATCAGTGATGGGAAACTTACTAAGAAAACAGCTTGGGGAGGGGAGAGGAGACTCCGACTGAGTTCAGGAACCACAGATACAGTAAGTTCATTGATGCAAAAAACCAAGTACAACATACCACAAAAAAAAAATCTGTCAATAAGTTGGTTTGTCCAAAATTCAACATCTTTTTCTTATAAGTGTAAATATTTTCATTTAATAATTAAATATCATTGAATAAAGCGATTTTCCAGGACAATTCCCTATGGATGTTGATGAAAAATGAAAAGACATTAGTCCATCGGTCCTTTGGGGAAAAATATTGGAAATGTTTCATGTTTAAATAAAAAGGGGTCACTCATACTGTAATTAGTTATTTAGTTTGGATTCAAACAAAAAGAGAAAAATTACATCGTGCTGAGGCAGCTGCAGACGTTACACTCTGACCGCCTGCCAACACACAAACACCTTGAGCACACAAATATCCAGGGATCCACTTTGAATCCAAACAAAACAGAATACTCCCATGTAAGAAAAGTTAAACACCACCAAATGAACTCTCATCTTTTACCAATAAGACACAGATGGAAATAATTACAATAGAGTTATTTATTCTATATTGTAAATAACACTCACATACAAATAACAGATTCAGATTCCAACGAGATGACACGTTGTTACGTGTGTTGTGATGTGTCAATAATGGAACATGAAGACACATTTTAGTGAATTTATGTGTTGACATTTCACACATGCCATAGAAATGAGATATAATGTATAAACAACTACATTCCTAAGAACAGCAGCAACACTTCCGGGGAGTTATATAACTGCACCATCAATTCAGAAAGGTCAACAGCTCAGATCTACAGCTACATTTAAATTTTCTAATGGAAAAAATACGACTGAGGACATGAATTTACATGAACACAGGAATTGTATAAACCAAGACAAGATGCTTGAAGTCTTATCAGAAGATGGTGGCAGAACTAAACTTTTGATGAACTATAGCTTCCTGATTATCATGATGTTAATCAAAGTGTTTCAGAATAAGTTGCTGCAGCTGTTTCCTCAAAATCCTCACTCTCTTATCACATAACCAGCAGGCAGCACAGATTATCAGCACATTCTCATGTATCACTTGGGATACAACACCGGTGTAGATATCTGACGGGTAAAAAGCCAAAGATGAAGCAAAACCTATGAGCTACATCACAATTTTAAGGCACATGTTTCCTTCTTCTTCCTAACAGGATGGCTGATGCACACACATGCACACAGTTGTGTTTCCATGACTTCAGAAGACGACAGATTAAGGTCCCTACAACCGGTAGGGATCCAGTTATACACACAAACACACAAACACACACACACACACACACACACACATATATATATATATATATATATGTATCCATTGAGTTATATATGTCCTGCAGTGGATTTGTATTGATCACCACTCACCTCACTGCACTTTGAAAGCAATAAGATTCAGAGAGCACTAATACCAAAATAATGACACTATAACTCATGTTGGTATTTCCAATAAAATCTTCCTCTTTCTTATGGTTCTCCTCTGTTCTTTACCTTTTTCCTGCTGTTACAACAACAGACCTCTACAACTGAAGGACGTCAACAAACTCAATGTTTTTTTTAGCTGTGGATCAAACTTAGTGTAAAAGTACTGCGCCTTTGAAAGCAACTGGTCTCTCTGAAGTTTACACAAATCATGAGACTGAAAGTCAGTTTGACATAATCTGTTCACATTGAAAGTAGCCATCCTTAGCTAACGGTCGACAAAAAGTCTCCATAAGAGTCAACTTATCTATCCAAGTTAGCATAAACCTACTATAAGTCATGTCAAAGGCAACAGCAAAATCAAAAATACAGTTTACCACCGATATAAATACAATTTTATCTCACGAACAAGCAAATACGATACCCACTGGCTAACGTTAGCTAACATGCTTAGCTTTCACTAAACACCACTATGGCTGGTATGCAAGCTTCAGTGTCCTAACCCTAACTCTAAAGAGAGCCTTTAAATTCTACAACCTTTAATTTTTGAGGCAACCTTCAGAGAACCTTAATCGAATGCTCTCTAAAGGTTCTCTAAAGATTCTCTGGAACGTTTGCTGATGCTACTAGCGAACCACATATTTAACGCTCCGGGAACATTTAGAAAACTTTCCTGAGTTCTGAGTTTACCAGCAATCACAGAGCGCCCATCCGATTGGTCCGATCTAGCATTCGCCACACTCCACCTGACTCAGCACACGACGCGCGTGCTCGACATGGCGGGGTCAAATGAAGCGCCAATGTGGGTCAAGGCCGGCCAGAAACTAGCTCTGACCGAACAGACTTTGCTTCAGCAAAAATGAACAAATTTGTGATCAGAAAACCAGAAAGTGAAACAGTAACAAAGACGAAGGACCAAAGGAGGGACCCAATTCCTCTGAGTGCAAGTATGCTGTATTTTTGACTAACTTTTTCCAGATCAGTATAGTAACAAGTAATTTTCGGCTATGGTTTTTGCAGAATGTTTATTTTAGCGTGAGGGTGGGACATTCAACTGGTCAGAGCACCCGCCAATCGTTGCCCGCACATCTGTTTCCAGTGTGTCACTAGCTAATCAGCTAACTGCCACAGCTAGCTTAAAAAAAAAAAACCCTACCTAGAGCTGTTAACCAAGCTTAACGGGGAAACAGATCTTGGACAAACACCCATTAATGTTACACAAGAAGTGTGCGTGTGTGTGTGTAAAGGAAAGAAATTAATGGCTGGCTGGCAGTGGGTTGTTTATTTGGGGCTTAACTGGAGTTGGCATCAGCAGCTATCTTAAGCAGTAGCCTAAGGTGCGCAGACATTTCCAGTTTGGCAGTCAATATATCATTAAGATATCCAACGTTTTTACCTATGAAATAAAAAGGGGGACAGTCCTGGTGGTGTATTTTGACCATGGTAACTGTTGTACTGTGATAAACTATGGTGAAGGACAACTGCTAGAACGACTCCATACCTTTTGAAGCTATCACAAATTGTCCAATTGTCTATCTATTCCTCGATTATTTATATTTCATTAGTTTGTAAGTGTCCACAGATCAAAAGAATCAAAAGCTTTTCTCATAAAATTATTCCAGGTAGTTAATATTGTTTTGTGGGGTCAAACTATTTTTTTCAAGTTCCAGCTGGGGGGCCTTGGGTATGTTTGCTTTCATTAGTTTACAACCTGATTATGAACTCCTGACCAATGAGTGAGCCAGCTAAGCTTTTCTCTGCCTAGAGAGAACATAAAAAAGGGGAAAAAAATGACTTGGATAACTCTATTTTGTTGATTTTAGCTTTATTTTTGAGGCTGCTATGGCTAGAAAAAGCCCCCCCCCCCCCTCTGTTGGCCAAAACAAGCGCAGCGCTAGACGTCTGTTTTTAATTCACAGTTAAAAACGGGGACATTTGCGGGGACAGCTGTAACCGGGGACAGGCCACCAAAAACAGGGACTGTCCCTGGGAAAACGGGGACGTCAGGTCGCTACAGTAGTCTGGGTAGTAGTCACTGCGACCAGTCCACGAGATGTTCACCAGCGATGATCTTACTTTAGTTTTGCCGTTTGTGGTTGTTTCCAAAAAGAAACATATGTGGAGGTGGTTAGTTTGAGAGTCCAACAATAGACCTTTTTCACAGCAGACATTTTGGCATGTTATGGCAGGAACAAATTAATAACATTATGTCACAGCATTTCACTTAGAGGAGCTATAGTTTCAGGGGCCTGGTACTGTGCATACCAGCTCACTGGCATGGCTTATTCAGACACTTAATGTGTTATTCCTACTCTGACAGGTTTAAATGTCTGCTGTGAAAAAGGTCTATGGCTCAACAAAGAGGACTTAATGTACCTGAGCCTCTGACACAGTTGAAAAAGAAAGAAGGAAATTGTTAACATGAACCTAATATTATGTTTAACACTATGTAGAAGAAGTTTTCATTTTCATGAGCTAATGTGATGTGATTTATTGTTATTGTGTTATTCTGAATATAATGAGATTTTAACCACAGTCATTCAAAACTCATTAAATCACGGTTTAATAATAATATAAAAACATACAGTGTTTTGATTTGGCCGTAGAGTTATTTTCCAGGTCAAACAGGATTGAAGGCCCTTAAGATCACATCAAATGTAAAGAAAAATATTGTGAGAAGTCTTCACAGGTCAACCCACTGCGATTATCTGAGCTCTCTTTCCATTTCACATCCATTTTTGGTGCGAGAGTGAGAGTTAATCCCACCTATAAACTGTTTTCTGTTCGCACGCAACCAATGAACCACATCAAGGGAATTAAGTATCTGGACTGATGGAGCCAAATACTTTAATAAGTTAATCTGTATGCGGATGCAATGTGGGCTCCTGCATCTTGATACTTCAACATTTTCTCCTTGACATTTGTTTTCAATCTTCAGAGACGTTAATTCAGAAGGGACCTGAGAGCAACAACAGGAAAGGTTCATATCTCTCAGTGGAGATTAGATCCTTGTACGCCTGAGGAGACACATTAGTGTCCCAACCTGACCTATTTTTAGCTCACAAAGTTACACATGAACATCCCAATATACTCAAGATTCTCATAAAGTTTATCAAAGGGCGCAGGAAACTTCAGTATTTTGGAGTATAAGTAGAAGTAATCAGACTGGAAATAGCAGAACAAACCTGCTTTACTGGTCAGACAAACATTAATACAATTGAGAAAACATCGATAAGCTCTCAACAGTTCCTCTTTCTTTGCGAAATACAAAAGACATAAATCTGCACTTGTTTAATAAGACGTGTCTCAATTGTTGAAAATGCTTTAGTGTTACGTGTCATTTGAAGCCTCATCTGCAGACCTATTAGGGACCTGTTGACAGATGAAAGTGATGGACGATGGTTGAAGAAAAGTGCTGTTTCAGAGCAGTTCAGACCACCCTGAACCTCCACTGAGCTCAGACTCGTGTTAGCACACTCCCAGGAATCTTAACCTTGGCCAAGTTTCATCATTCTCCCTCGATTTCTTGTCTCCCTGCATACCTGGAGAGTTCAGTGACTTGATCTAAGCGACATACCTCAGAGTCTAGGGTTCGACTAATACCGGTTTTTAGCCTTAGCGCGGCTAATGTCTTTCCACCATTTTGAAATATATCTAAAACTATTGTATGCTGTACGATGTTTCATACAGACATTCATTGTTCACAGGTGACGAATGATCCTTAGAGTTTTTCTCTAATGTCACCAGTGTCATTGGATGGATTGATTTTATATGGAACAATTTCATATATTCACATGTATAGCCCATCCAAATATGTTTTTAATATTTATACTGTATAAACCAAATTTTGCCTACAAAATCAATCAAATGGGGGGAAAAGAAAACAAAGTGTAAAGCGGCACTTAAGTGTTATTGGTCTATTTCTTGACTAGGATGTGACCATTTCCGGAACAAGGAGAAGACGCAGGTTTCAAATAGTTGAAAAGAAGAGTCCAGAGTTGCTATTTTTAGTCTTTTCCACCACGGTATTGCTTGATCTGTCACCGTCTAATTTTACGGACGGTGAGACACTGAGCAGAAAAGGTTTAACAGTCTGGCACCGATCCTCCTCATGACGCCTCCAGGGTATCATTCATCATCAGAGGGCTAGGTGAGTGGGCTGAACCTGCACACCTCAAGATGTAACCCGCAGCCTTTTTATCTGTCCAACTAGAACATTTGCAGACTGATCGCTCCCTGAGGTGAAAATCCTGCCGTCTGTCAATAGCAATGCTCCCTACTTCACAGTCTCACTCAGATCACCACTTCTGGCTATATTCCTGTTCAATAATAGAGACAGAAAAACAGAAAATCTTCTTATAAAACCACAAGCGAAAAGAAGAAAATACCTGAGTCATAAACAGGTTGTTATTTCCTATCTACAAAAATATGATCCACAGTGTCTTCTGTGTCCGTCTGTGTGTGGTGTTGGGGGCATTGTTTATTCTGGCTTCATGCTGCGTCTGTGACTGCTGCTGAAAACCATTTTGTTCACAGCGAAGCACGCTGCTGTGAAATGTTTGTCTTTTACGTCCCTGAGGAGTAGATTTGTTTATAGTGGATATTTTTTCAATCTTAAACAGACTTGAATGAGAAAACACAACCCTAAATTTACGCGCCCAGCTTCCTGACTTTGTCCAGATTTTCATGTAAACACAGCAGAGTGCTCTGCAGTCGGGGACGAGTCTCAGGGCGCAGGTGCCTTGACTTTTTTTTATTCATATGAGATCTGGTCGTAGGCTCCCTGGAGATGTATAGCGGAAATGAACTTTTTTATTTTTTAGGAAAAACATGAACTGTATTTGATAAACTGTCAAAACATTTTTGGTGAACCTCTGATGAATTTCTGAGGATTAACAGAGTAAACAAGTGCAGGGCTTTTAGCTGGAAGGAAATGGAGTACATGCTTGAAAGTGGGGGCCACGATATGTAATATGAAAATGGATGTAAAATAGGTTCTCACAGGGAGAAAAATAGCCTGGGTTCATGCATCATTCACTTGTGATCTGCGTCATGTAAATTATCCTCGATTTTAGTGGTTGTGCTGAAATGTGAAACTATTGGGCTGCAGAGCATCGACCTTCATCATTACTGTGCTTCTGATTTTTGTGCTCACTACTCACCATGGCCAGCACAGATGTAGGCAGCACAGATGTAGGCAGCACAGATGTAGGCAGAACAGATGTAGGCAGAACAGATGTAGGCAGAACAGATGTAGGCAGCACAGATGTAGGCAGCACAGATGTAGGCAGCACAGATGTAGGCAGCACAGATGTACGCAGCACAGATGTAGGCAGCACAGATGAGTGTGGGGGCTGTCAGGGTGCAACAGGGGCACACGATGGCTGAGAGGAAGCAAATTTTAGAGGAAAAAAGCACCGTCCATGTTGTTAACAGATCGTTTACTTGCTTTTTCCATCTGCTCAGATCACATAGTAATAGCACATAGCAATAATTTTATACTTTCACTTTGATTGGCATTATGATGCACAGTGTGTAACTTCACACACAGTTGTAATGAATTGTATTTGGTGATTCTCCCTGCAATATTCACATTCAACATTTTTAAATTCTGTTACCCATTAGCAAATGTAATTGAATTCCCATATATGAAATATATGTACGTATAAGATAAAAGGACATGCAGCATGTAAAAAATATGTATGAAACATATTAGAAATTAGAACAATTTCATATTTTGACATGTATGTCTACTCCATACAAATATGTACAGTACGTTTGTGTATGTATGCTTATAGTGTCGACATATGTTACATACATATATATCCATGCCAAATATATATTGTTAACACATATGGTTGCAACATGTTAAACTATATAAAAGTCATCATATAGATATCTTTAGTATACATACACATTTTACTATGGGTATTTCAAAAAATAAACTTATGTCTTCATATATCCAGAGGCTGTATATATGTGATAATAATATATCCCCTTATATGGCAACATCACCTTTTGATATAGGGACATATATGTCATACATCGCATTTCTATAGTGGCGCAGTCCGCCATTCCTGCACAGAAAATGATGCAGCATGTAATCCAGTATTACTCTCATTATCGGCCTCACTGTTTACTGCTCTCTCTCCCGCTGCCACAACGTGATGTTTTGACAGTATATCAGTTTTAAATGTTGCGGGGAGTAATAACAACAAGCGGGATGCAGCCACAGTGAGCTGTTAGAGAGGCAGCACAAGCCCACGTCCTCAGCACGGGTACCAACTCCTCTTACAGCGCCCGAACGACTCGCACCACATGCAGCATGAAATCGGATCAGTTCTCATAAATCAATCAATTTCTGACAAAGTAACAGCTCAAGGAGTGCTTGCTGTAGTATTGACTGAACGTGCTGTTACCAACTCTAACCACAAGTGGCTAAATCACCAGCATTAAAATCCCAAATGCCCTAAATTTGACACTTTTCTGGTATTTTATCTGAAGTTTTGTTCCAGAAGAAGACATATTTGTGGTTTAAATGACTTCCTTCCTTCTCTCTGGAGTTCTAGAAACAACAGGTCGGTGAGCCAATCAGAAGAGAGGAGGTTCTGAGCCTGTCTTCTGATTGGCTGACTGGAAAAGCAGTGTTTTTGTCTGGCCTTGTGTGATATAAAGTTTCAAGCATGTTTCACATCTGACCAGTCAGTAGTTCACATTGTTGCACCTGTTACTACATCCAACAGCTGCACTGTTACATCACCGCAGCAAAGTGAAGGAAACCACAGAAGGTCAGCACGATGTGCTGTTATTGTTTAATTATTTAAATCTTCAGACAAACTAATGTAACTTCTCAGTAAACTGAGGTCATTGATGTACTTGGAAGACTTAGATTAAATCTCCAAACCACATTTCTTCCGAATATTAAAAATAAATTCTGTGGTGTTTCTCTGATCATTCGAAACTGATAGTAACAATGGAAACGTGTTTTTAGACGTTGCCTTAATAATTTAACATCTCATGTAAAGTTATTAAGGATGCAGATGCCTCTCTGTCACATCTTCCCCAGCTCGTTCTGCTACAGTCAGCATAGAGAAATGATGTTCCCTTCTAGTTCAGTTCAGTGGGTTTCCGCCAAGTTGCTGAGGTAATACCCCTCCATCTGGCGAGGTGACTGCTGATTGACCGCAAGCCTATAAAGATCGAAAGTTTATGATCCCTGGAGCGGCATGACGAAGACGCACATTATCATCTCATCAGCTGCTTTCCAATAGTTCAGTTAATGTCACTTGTTCCACAGAGACCATCAATTGATGCGTGGCTTTCCTGTAACTCTGAGTCACCGTGTGGCCCTTCACCTCCAGTGTCAGACGAGGTTGAGATCTTCAGCTTTCTGAAGTTTTCCAGAAACAACTCTCTGGATGCAGGACTGGAAGATTTTATCATAATGTCTCTGGCTGCCGCTTTGCACAGCTGGGTTTCACTTGTATTAAGATTTATTGTTTTGTCTGTCACAGCCTGTTTGCTGAGCTGATTAGCATATGATATCTAATAGAAGATCTATTACAGCAAAAGGGCAGACTTGTAAATGTGATGTTTCATACAATCCACAGGGATCATGCATTTTGGCACTGTGCCCCGGCGTTTTTAAAGCGATGCTGATTGGACTCATGTGGGCACAGCAATTGAGAGTCGTGCTTGTGAAAGCCCATAGATGCTGTAGCACCGGTTCACTAATGAGGCACCTTGGAGAGTTGGTGGATCTTGGTAGCGGCATCCTCCATGATTTGTTTGGAACGCAAACCGTGTCATATTATCTATCACTGTGGTTCCCAACATGTGGGCCGTGGACCACCAGGAGGCTGCGAAGGTACCGCAAGTGGGCCGACAAATCATTAACAAAACATGAAGAAAGGGGCGGGGTACACCCTGGACAAGTCGCCAGTCTATCACACCTCCGGGCAATTTAGTGTAATTAAAGGGACGGTTCGGGTGTGAGGTAATCATGCATAGTCAGTTCATTAGCTGCATTAGATCCTCAGCAAGCGCGCTCCCAGTTAGGAGATCCAACCGGGAGCGCCGGCTGAACTACCGTATTCCTACGCACAAATGCACCCACAGAGCGCTCTGTATTACGCCGCTTTACAGTGCACTAAAATTGTATGTTATCATGTGAAAAGATGGTAATATTTTTATTTTTGTTTTCTCTCTCTGTGAGCTCTCACGGTGCGTTCACGGTGCATAAAGAGAACGACTGTAACAAAGGACTGTGAACCATCAGCTTGAGAGTAAGATCATTATTCAATAGAGGATGCTACAGTGACGATGTAAAGCTCAATGAAGGTTTATTGTTTGAAAGAGGCACTGTGACGGCCCACACCAGTGTCCGTGGTTCCATGCTCATACAGATACATCTCATCTGTTATTCTTCACACGTCGCTGATAATCTGTCGGACACGGGCAGTTTTTTTTTTTTTTTCTGCAAACAGTGGAGGAAAATCTCTACAAGACTTTATGAGGCCTGAGGCGGGGAGCCATTTCACACTGGAACAAACTGGAATCCATCTAGCCTCAACGGCGTGGGCGAGTTGAGTGGGATGACAGCTATTTCCGTGTCATTTACAGACCTGTATCTAACAACATGCTTTCAGCTCTGCTAGCCAGTATTGATCTGTTTAGATGCTCTCTGAAGTCTGGGGATGCATTAAGACGAGGAGCAATCCCAGAACCACTCCAGGGATGAAAGTGAAATGTTTAATTAGCTGGCAGAAGGCGGTGAGGAAGGAAGAAGAAATCATTGGTTCATCAATTTCTGATGAATAGAGTGCGTAATGAAATAAGTGATACTCTTGGCTGAAACGCTCATTTTGGCCATTTTGATTATGAATTTTGTGGTGTGAATTTTCCTGTAACTGCAGTTCCTCTCGTTTGGATCGGCCTCTTACTAATAAGACAAATGCATGTTTAATATCTAAATGTTTATTGCATCACTCACATCACTTGCATGACTAACATCCTGTTAGAATCAACCTGATACCAAATGGTTAGAGATTAGACCAATACTAAGCAACACATCTTTGACTGAAGAATAATTCAGGTTTATTAAAGTCTTATTTTTCCAAAATTTCTATAGTTCATGGTAAAATTGTGCAATATTTACATGCAGTGGGAACATGGCAACAAAAATCTAACAGGACAAAAACAGAAAAGGTCTGACAATCAGACCCAGATGAACTTCATCACTTCAGGTAAAACGGAAGGTGAAGGCTCCCAAAAAACGTAAATAATAATCCGTCACTGCGGATGAAAACTGTGCTACAACTGCTGTCAGTGCACGAGGTCAAAGATGGAAAAGGAAGTATGTCTGTAAACTGATGGATGTTTACAACAGATATTTTGGATGACTCAGCATCTCCACTGCAGGCCTGTAAAGCTTCGAATTTCTCTGCTTGCCAGAATGTTGTGCACGGTGTGCTGTGATGAGAGCGAGGTAAATAAAGATAGTGGTTTCTCCAAAACCAAAAAACACAAGAGCAAAAGTGTGTGGAAACAACACTTGTTCTCGTACTTCCAAACTCACACTTGCTGTTTTGGGTGCATAAGTGCAAGTATAGCAACATTTTCAGCATTTCACTCCTTGTGTTTGAGACTATATCATGCACGTTCTGTTTGCGTTGCAGAAATAACACCTTCGCCATTTAATAGCAGACACATGGAACTAGTTTGTATTACATTTTGAACGAACTAGCTTAAATAGAAATATCAAAACTGTTACAACCGTTCCCCGTTCTCCCCGACACCCGGAGTTTGAGATTAACCTTAATCTGTATTCATATGTAAGCAAATCTGTTTATCTCAGTAACGAGCAGAGGAAGAGACCAGGGATATTATCCTGTACGTGAACATGTACGTGCACCAAACATGGCCTGATGAATTCTTCTAAAAATTGCTTATTCTAGGAATGTCTGGGGCTGAGTGAGTTTGATTATTTGCCCAGTTGTGTGTCCTTTTACACTGTTTTCCTGTTAATCCTATTTTCACTCATGATAAGGGTTTTTATTTTCTTTTTTCTTCTGTGATTAGGAGTCACTTTGGAGGATTGTGCGGTGGCCCTGAGAGCTGGACGCACTGCAACTTAAGAAAACACCACAGAAGCGTGGGAGTGGGGGGGTGGGGGTGGGGTTGGGGGTGTGTGGGGTTTCCATGAAGACGTCATCCTAACTGCAGCAGCCCGGGCTCGAGTCCAACCCGTTGCCCTTTGCACCATATCATCCTCTCTCTCTCTCTCTCTGTCTCTCTCTGTCTCTCTCGGCCTCTCTTTTCAGTGTCCCCCGGAAACACTTATGTTGTGTTGTGGGAATAATTTTGCAGCGTGTTTGTTTATTTGTATGTGGTGTGACTTTTTTTTTTTTGCGGCGCATGTGAAGTAAAGATCCCTATTTTCTTTCGTTTTCATTTTCCTTTTTTTTTCCACCTACCTCGCTTCCTTTCGTTTTCTTTATCACTGATTGGCTCTTTTTTTCACCCTCCATTCCTCATTTACCTGATAGAGTTCACCTGGGCACGAGAAGATTATTTAAAGGTGTCACTCCTCCTCCAGTTTCTGAACCTGCAGCCCATGTGTTTCCTTCACTTTCATGTCAGAAATAATTATTTGAGAATAAACCTCTGTTGGATTGGATTGATGTTTCATGGCCTTCGTTAGCGCTTCCTGCGACCTGCGACCTCTTCTGAACTTCCTACCTAACAGCATGTGTTGTCAGATTGACGAAGATGTTTTTCTGAATTTGCAGCACGTTTGTAACTTTGCTTGTGTTTTCTTAAGTTGCAGTGTGTTGAGCTCTCAGGGCCACCGTAGCAATTGAGGGTGAAAAATTGAAACGGTGCATATTTCCATCCACTGTTCTCCTGGTTCGTTCTGTGTATATTCCTCCTTGAATAGTTATAATAACATCACTTCTAAGTACAATTTAATGCCGTACTATTCTATCATTGTCTACTCAAGTGAATGCGGCAGCCAGAATGTGTTTGTCCTCTTCAAAGAAAGCGTGCTCTGAGTCTGATAGATTAGAGAATATGATCCTAATAAATCCGCAGCTGCGTGTCTCTCCTCTCACTCAGAGGCTCCATTTCTTTTACTGCATAGTTGTATTTACACATAAACTTTTTTTACTTGGATTTTTTTTTCTTGACTTGGAAGTCATCAGTGGCCAGTTACAGGAAAAAGTGTTTGTTTTAAATGGGGCCAAACAAGTTCATCACGGGCGCAGCTATTGAGGTACCACATAAAACATAAAAGCGCAGGTGTTGTAGAGCACTAGCGGAAATAATGTGGGGGCTGTTGTGCCAGACGGCTTGGTTAAAGTTCAAATAACAGCAAATGCGTTGGAGCAAATAAGCAACACAACATGTTTTGCACACCGCTGCCTGCATGTATCTGATCAATGAAAGTGTGGATGCGAGTAATTCTGGGGTGCGCTGCATTGTTTAGTCGTCATGCTGGAATCATTTGCGATTGTGTGCGTGATTGTTTTCTCTCGGCGCCAAATTCCACGTCATTTTGAGAATACAATGCTTCATCATCACCGTTGTTGAGACCTTATCAAGGAGTTGACATAATGTCTGTCTGATTTAGAGCTGTTTGAGCTAACTTTGTGAGTCCAGCTTCCAGATGTTTGTGTGTTTTGTCAGTGAGAGTTGTGAGTCATGTTCTTAACTCCCCTTCCCGTACTGCCTCTGCCTCCAGACCCCTTCAAATATTGACAGCGTGTTAGCCTCTTTAGGAAATGATTTTTTTCTGCGCTCCTAACACCTCCGCAAACCTGTAGGAAGGAAAGAAGGAAGGAAGGAAGGAAGGATGTAACCGTGTCTCCTTGAACAAAAAAGGATGTTTAATTTTAACCATAAGTTTAGTTTTTGGCAACTTTGACATGTGACAACATGTCCTGAGATGTGAGGAAAATTAAACATCCTTGTGTCAGATTTACAAAGCGATATGGTCGGCACACAATTAAAATTAGCTTTTTTAAAATTAACCGTTTGGTTCGGTATTCGTTTGGTTTGGTATTTTCAGCATGCGCTGTGTGTTTAGGCTGCCGGCTATCCTTACTTGACCTGCAGTCTCTCCTCTCAGAGCGGAAGGGCTGAACACAGGCAAGATTGTGAGGATTGCTGGGAATAACAAATTACATAAACTAATGGCTCCATAATGGATCCCTTTTACATTGCAATGAAAGACGTAGCGAATGCCATAGTTGTGACTTTGAACAGGACAGTTCAATTATAAACACCAAGAGAAAGAAAGAGTAAAAATAGCACCAGTAGAAGCGTTGGCGTTGAAAGTGTCAGCGTGTACTTTGGGGTTGTTTATCCACCTATTTTTAATTTATTCACCTAATTTATTTTTTTGAAGCTGTAAATTGCCACATAGATATTTAACACCCATGATCTGTGCTTACTGTCCTTGCTGCTGAACGTCAGGCTGAAATAGTAAATCAAGTTGATCATTAAACTTTGATGTTGGGGGGTTTAAATAGGGTGGTCCACTGTTATTATTGTGCAGTTAATTATCGACAAATTGAGAGATAAGCGTGAGAACTCTCCAGGCTGTGTATTCTAACTGATAAGATCCTAAAACAAATATGGTCTACTTAGTGAAATCAAAAATGAACTGAGGTTTAAGTTATGTGAGAGGAAAGCCATCATTCATTTAGACAGTGTTTACAAGGAATATTCATAAACTTATCAACAAGTAAACCCACTTCAAAGACAAAAAATGATCAAATATCAGTTCAACATCAGTGTGTTGCCATGCATAATTTCATCTCAAGAAGAAGCAAAAATCCTGCTGATAGCTGATAGCAATCCTAATACATGGGAAAATAACTTTTTGCTCAATGGGCACATTTTTAAGTTTAAAGGTGCAGTCAATAAAGTATTGGTCTTCAGTAGCATCAGCATAATAAACGGTAGGTTGGGTGTGTGATCTAGTGCAACTCAACTCTATCCCATTGGGTTCATTAAATTACTCTATATTCAACGGTTCATCTGTATCCAGGGGTGTCAAATAAGTCTGAATTATTTAGGGGGCAGTTATGCACGGGGGCCACCAGAGAAAATGTGATTTAAACACTTTTAAAAACGCCCACCGAAACAATCCAGTATCCATTTAAATGTTTGCTTCATGTAGAATATAAAAAAAAAACAGCACTTTCCTTTGGCACTACATTTTTTTCAACCGCTGAACTACCGTATTCCTACGCGCAGGGGCACCCACGGAGCGCACTGTATTACGCCGCGGCTGCAGGTCAGCTGAGTGAATCAGAAAGCCGTGTGCAAAAAGGTCACAGCCATCCATCCAGTAGATGTTGAGATATTTCAGTGGACGAGTGAAAATTTTCACCTGCTTGTGGCACCTGATGAAAAGTCAGTGCATCGCCAAAGTAAGTAGGGTTATTCATGAATGTCTGCACCTCTAATTTCAGCTACAATCCATCTAATAGTCGTTGAGATTATACATTATATATTTCCTTTTATTTAAACATTGACCTTAAAAATTTATATATTTTATATTTATATATTTATATATTTTTCAACCCTCACTCCAACCCAGAACACAGTGCATACATAGAAATAATAGAGTGAGCACCAGTACAGATACAGATACTTTCAAGTTGCCACATTTATATAATAAATTACACTTAGCAATAAAGAAAAAACATAATAAAAGTAATAGTAATGATGATGAAATAATTAGAAAAAAAAGGGCTTTGATATTTTATTGTAAAAGTAGACGTGCGAGTGCTCCTACAATTTTCTATTACAGTTTTTACATGTTGATGGATTTCACTCTGGACATAAGCAGCTACTTTGACTCATAAAATATTAGTGAATATTTTGCTGTAGCGACCCAGCGTTTGTTACGTAGCATTAAAGGTATGTGGCTGTGGTTTGGTTGCTTATCTGTAAACCAATTCCACATCAGTAGTGGAAATTTCCCTCATAACGTTGCTCTCATGACGCTGGCGTCTACTCTGTTCGTTTTGTTTTTGTTGGGTTTTTCTTTTTTACATACAAACAAACACATAAGGCACGTTAATGCGTTTGACTTCTGTAATTAAAGTAGATTGAAATGCTCAGTTTGTAGACCTACAGTATACTTGAATACTTTGAGGGCCCTTATTACTTGTCATTATCCTGTCCTTCCTGATCAGGACTATTACAACAGTGTGATGAAAACAACCATCCAAAAATGGCAGAACATGAAATATGTGATTTTCTAATCTGCTTCTGTCCTCCTTCCTCTGGTCTACAAGAGTCTTTTGTGGGGATGCGGAGCCCTTTGTCCTACACTTCATGACAGTTTTTATGTAGTGGAGGAGAGGAGGAGGAGGAGGAGAGGAGGAGGAGGAGGAGGAGGAGGAGGCCGTCTTTGGTGAGGCTCCACAGCTGTGCGGATTAACAGGGGGCCCGCAGCCTGACCACAAAAGGAAAAATACAGCAGGGACTCGCATAGTCACACAGAAAATTCAAGAGAGAGAGAGAGAGAGCGAGAAGATTATCATTGCAGGAATGAAGTCACACTGCTGTAATGAGCACTGCGTGTGATCTGTACCATTATTAGGCCTCAGTGATCATATACTCAACACGTGCTCCTCAGCACCTCACAACAGTTTTGGAAAAACTTCACCCTATTTATGTTTTATTTATTTAACTTCCCTCTACTCACAAATGCTGTCAAACAGTTATCAAGCCTCTTAATTTGGATCATTACGGAGAAATGAAACATTTAGCCACTGATTATCGCCCACAGAAAAACATTTGATCTTAGTAGGAGTTCAAACGACAGTAATCAACATTATGAAGTAATTTCTTATTTTCCATAATGAGGTTAGACCTTAAAAACAACACGGCAGGATTAAGATACAGTAGTTCCAGACTCTGTTCGACCACTGGCTTTGTTTGAAACATACTGACCACTTTAGCGTCTTTGAACTTATTGTTTTGGTTTTATGGCCAACATCTATGTTTCTAGTGAACTTCTTTGGAACTGCTTGATGGGAAGGATGGGAAGGATGGGGGGGGGGGGGTGTTGATCCAGCTGTTTCATCTTGACATTTTCCGTCTCTTATCACGAGAAACACGATGGATGCCTTCAAGGAGAATGTAACTGTGCTCCATTTTTTTGTTTCACCATATTTAATCACTGTCTGTGTCCGAGTCGTTTTTCCGTTTTTGTTGTCAGAATTTAAAAAAAAACATCACAATAAAATCACATTGGAAAAAAATTGTTAATTTCTGGTGTTTGCAAACTTCTAATTTCTCATTTTTCCTTGTTGAATTGAAGAATGAAGAAAAGGTAGTCAGGTGGCACGGAAGTAAAGTTAAATATTTCAAAAATAAAAGCCAAGATTATAGAAGGACCATCCTATAAAATGATTATGCAAGCACGGATAAATCAATAAATCTTTTTTTGCTTCGCATTAAAACGTGAATACAGAAAATAGAAATACCATTGTTTTTTTGGCTCTTTGGTTTAAAACAAAAGAATGAGCTGCCTGAATGTACACTAATCCTGAACTCCGTCACTCATTCATTACTCCTTATACTCACTATGTATTCTCTCTGCGTCTTTCTTTCAGCGTGAGCGCAATGCATGATGGTACACTGTATATTGCTTGGTTAGTGACCATCAGTTGTACGTTTCATGATGCATTGTGGGATATTATGAGTCCACTATAAAGAGTATAATCATTTTAACTATACATTCAGACAGTGCTACAAAATTTTGTCCTCCTTTTACTTCAATACATACTTTTATCCTTTCTCTTGGGACACGTCCAGCCTCGCTGTGATCCTTGGATTGAGGCTTGGGAGAATGTGTCTCTCATCGAGCTGCACAGTGGCCCTAGAAAGGAGGTGCTGAGAGACAAACCCAGACCCACCCTTGTTTATCTCCGTTCATGTCTGCGAGCAAGGCTCTCACTAGAAGTCCTGTTATTAGCTGAGTTATTGTGCTGCACGAAACAATAAGACACCCATGAAGTGAGCTGGCAGCACAGGGACAATATGGACTTCAGTGTGTATCTCAAGTGTTTATTGTCCTCAAATAATGACTATTGTTAGCAGCCTGCTGCAGCTCTCTTATCTGCTTCCCCTGGCTTCATTTTTCGAGGTTATACTACTACTATACATAGGAACATTAGTTTTCCATCTGGAAATTGTGAAAATATAGTCATAATATGAAATTTTAACCGACACACATAAGCTCAGCGTGTTGAAAGTAGAATAGCTGGAAGCAACAGAAGCAGTGAGACTCTCCCTCTATTTAAAATCATGATGGAACAAGATGTCCAGCTAAAAAGAAAGTGGGACTGGAACGGCTAAACACAAAACAAAAATGTATTTCAGGCATCTGGCTGGACGTAATCCTGCAGGAAAAAGCTCAGCATTGGACTTTGTTTAGATTACAATGTGTTAACACCAAGATGGATGAAAATCTCCGTTCCACAGCCCCCGGGTGTGAGGGATTCCTCTGGAGTGTCTTTGTCAAGTCAAGTCATGTTTATGCTTTCAGCTCAGACGATGATTTAGAGGTTTCTCTGACTGTGTTTTTTTTTTTTCTCCTCCAGGTTACAGACTTATCTCAGTCTCAGTCTCAGGGCCAAGTGTTTTTGGAAAACACCCCATTATTAAAATCATTACCTAAAAATTTGTTCTGTCATATCTGACTCCGAGCTCTTCTTCTTCTTCTTCTTCCCATCTTTCAGGTAACGTTATCGCAGCAGTCCTTTCTGAAAAACCATTTGCTTGATCAATAAATCATCATGATAGTGACTTCCTCTGGTGGTGGCAGACTGACTCAGTAAGTATTATCTCATCTAAAAGGGATCGGGCGAGTGAACTCGTTCTCACCCTGGCAGCCTCTTTGCCAGTTTGTACATGAGTGCTTATTTGCTTATTTGCCTCTAAGCGACTGGAGGCTACGACCAACTCCTTTTTAGGATGGGAGACAGCTTATACCATGACATGTGTTTTCTCAGATTAGATTTTTCACAGTTAATGGAAGGGCTATGAATTTCAGTTGAAAGTTAAGTCACCAAACATTTGTTTTTACTGGAAAAGCCAATATCACCAACGTCTGGAGGGTGAAATGAAATCTGATTGTATCCAAAGAGCATGCTAACACGCTAAATGAAGAAGATGGCGAACAGTGTACTTGCTAACCATCAGCCTGTTAGCGTTATAACTCTGAGCATATTAGCTAGAGCCAATTTCACAATTCTGATCGTCTCAAGTGTCACTAGTGGATATGCAAATTAGATTTTAAAAGTGATATCATGTTTTCACCCAGACTAGCGGCATCTCCGTTGACCCATCATGTTTCGGTCTCTTCACTGACTGAAGGAATATTCATGTTCCGTTTCAGGATGAATGTAATTTTAAATTCCCATCAGCCTCAGCTGTACTTTCTGTTAAAGGCTAATTAGCAAATGCTAAATTAAGAAGATGGTAAACATTATACTTGGTAACCATCAGCCTGTTAGCATTGTAAGTCTGAGCATGTTAGCAGGCTGACGTTAGCTTAGCTTAAAGCATCTCTGTGTCTAGGTATATTCATAGACTCTTAGACTGTGTCCAAAATCAGTCCCTGTTCACTCCTCCCTACATAATGGGCACATAATAGTTCACTTGGAGTAGCAGTAAATTTAGATTGTGGAAATTTTATCAGAATTTTGAATCATTTTAATCAAGCAAGAAAAATGAGTCATAAATAAAGAATCCAGGTCAAAAGATTCATTTACCCTTTAATGGTTTTCTCAACCATTTAGTGGAGTATATTTTTAGTTGTGATGCCTGACTGTCTCTATATATAGCTCAAAAAATGACTTTTGGCACTGCACTTTTCCGAACCAGAAACCTGTCTTAGTATAAAACATTTCATTTTATTAAATTGTACATTTGTTCAAAACATTACCACAAAAAAATCTGTTAAGCTGAATTTTTATATTTTCAATTTTTATATGTCAAATGTTCAATCTGTTGAGTTTTACACATCACACTTGTCCATAGAAAGAGACGTGTAATTAACAATGACTAATCGATGCAGGTTGTTCAGAGTGAACTTTTAGTATAACTTAAGCGCTCATTGAGGCTCATAATTAAATACTAATAAATGCAAAGCTGTATTCGTCAACTGTAGGACCTGAATTTTAAAGGCCATCCTTGTGAGGTGCTGAGACAACAGGAACTTTCCACACCAAAGTGCAAACCTGTAACTGAGCCAAAGGGAAACTATTAGAGGATCTTATTAGTGAAACAATGCAGTTATCCATCCTGCCATTACACAGATAATACGGTATTGAATTGTCTCTCTGGATGCCAAGCATTTGTTTGGCCTCACACACACTGTGCAGCTCTGTTTTGTCATCCCCATCTGCGCCACAAGGTTCAGAGATTTAAAACATCATGAGTGACAAATCAAGTCCCTGCAGCTCCTGACAACCTTGTTTGCGGCAGCTTTCTAAACTGGAACAACAAACAGTCTGTGAGGATTTTGAGCTCTTACGCTGCCTTATAGATCAGCACATGCTAACACACAAGTGCAGCTGGTCTTCCTGTCTGCTCGTGTTTTTATTAACTTCAAGTCCCTCTCTTGACATGTTTTGAACTATATAAAAATACTCTTCTGGTTTTCCCACATAAAAAGTGAATGAAGTGGAAAACTGGGGCTGGAAACACATACTCACTACTCATTACTCTTATTCCTCATTGAGAAATCTGGACTAGTCCTTGTGTCCCACCCACCACCGCTGCTTGCGCAGGTGAAAGAGCAAGTGGTTAGTGTAGTTATTTATGTTGCTTGTTAGCTTGAAACTGGCAGTGGCTGACACAGTGTCAGTGGCTGTGCTGATGCAAACTCTCGCCCTCTGTACTGATAAGGTTTCGGTGGTAGGCGAAAGAGCAACGCATATCAAGATGGTTAGCAGAGGAAACATCAGAGAGAGTCGGCCACGTGTTTCAGCCCTCAGTCAGACCCAGACTCAGATGAGGAGTCTGTTGAGACCGGAATCGGAGACAGATGATTTGTCTTCTATTAAATAAAAAAACAGCATATGGATGTGTTAAAAAACTTGATTTTCAGCGGGTCTTTAAGTGTTTTCTTTATTGCCGTGGCGTTTTTGTTTAGCTCTTGGCCTTCTGAAAATAAAACTATGCAAATAGGACATCCAGGAAGTATCCCAAATTTAGTTTGGACTATAGTGCTCAAGTACCCCCCTGAGGAGGGCCCATTATATTTAGAGGTCAAGAGAAAATTGCAGGTGATTGGATGAATTATACGGGAATGGGAATGAGTGTTTGACATTTTGAGGAAACGGGGGGGGGGGGGGGGGGGGGGGGGGGGGGGGCAATGAGAGATAGTATCTGCTGTCATTGTTTAGTTTGTCTCAGCAGAGACTTGGTGCCAGATATGGATAAAGAATGACGTCATATCACAGGGGACTGCAGCTATTTGTCATGTGAGCTTCTGGCCTTCACAATACACCCAATGTAAAGGTGTTAAATAAATGTGACAAATTAGTCCCTTAGTACTTACATCCGCTGTCATGTACAAATATATGCGTTATAGGTCATAGCAACATTTAATGATTTATGACCACAGGTCTGCGTTGGTGTATTTGCAGGGTATCGCATTGTTCATTTTGGTTTCAGATTTGACATGCAAGAGTAGGCTGAGGATTTGTTTGTGTTTGTGTAAGCTAAGTTCTGTCTGGGGGAAAAAAAAGAGAAAACATATTTTGAATGACTTGAATGATTTACATGACTTTGGACTTTTGGTTTAAACAGGGGTTGGTTTCTTCTTGGCAACAGTGACGAGCCTGGATCTCTTCACATGCTGAACTGATGTAGTATAAGTAATTCGCCATATGTAAACAGTTAGCATGTCAAGCTAATAGGCGGAATTCCTACAGTAGTAACCTGTTGTTGTTTCTAGGGCAAAGATGCAATTCATGCTACATTATTAGTGGAGTTTCAGGTCAAGAAAAGTAGAAAAGAAAAGAAAAGAAAAATCACAATAGCATATATTGACTCTGAATTGTTCCCCAATCCAGCAGGTCCTGGATGCGACTATATCAGGGTGCAGGCTAATGTTAGTGGCTCTGTCCTGCTCTATTGTATTTTGGGTTTACAGTTTACACTCCAATAACCTGAGACAAACTCTGTATTTAATTTAGAGTTACATTTGCCAAACACATTCCTCATCCTTAATGCTTTTTCTCTCGTAATTTTAAGGGTGTTTGACAATACAACAAATAAAGCATATAATAGTCTTGCTTATCCAAGTATGTCAGCTGAGCAGCCAACACGGTAATGTTAGAGCCATAAAGATTCTTTTATAGGAGTCCCGTTTTACGAGATGTCAGTTGGAAACATTAAAAAGTCAGCTGGAGACAACGATTTCAGCCAATGAGCTAACGTTAGCTTGATTAGCTAGCTAGCTGCAGCTGATAAAAATCTGCAGCAGTTTGTATTTCAACCGACAAGACGGATGATCCCCAGCTTTGAAATGAAAGGCTACTTTTGTCTGCCACTTTCAGAAGAATCAAGAAAATCATCTTTTTAATTTTATTTTTTTAAATGTAATAAAGTTTCAAATGTTAAATCTGCCTCCGCCTTGTCACTGTAAACCACATATGCGCTTGTGCAAGGATGGAGAGCCTGATCGCTGCAGCAACAGCAGTTAAGGAAGCCTAGTGAATGGTCATTTCCAAGCAGCAAAGCTACTAGTTGAGCAAACACAGAGACACCACTGTTAGCATTATATTCCATCAGTAGGATTAAACCTCAACAAGTTGGAGCCACTTACATAAGTGTCGTTTTCACTTGAGCTTGCAGTAACCGGAATTGTTTAATATGCTTTCTTAAAATACCTGAGGAGAGGTGATATACAAACGTCTGTATTAAATGTCGAGTGTTTGACTACAACGGGAAGTGATAGAGCAGATAGAGGCCTGTGATGTGCTGATGTGCTGCAGAGGGAAGAATCTGCAGCATCTGGTCTCAATCGAGGAGGCCACAGGCGAGAGAGACTCTCTGGCTGGCACTTAGTGAATGAGGCCTTTATGAGAGGTTTGGACATGAGTCTGTGAACCAAAAACAGCCAGTTCAAGCCACGCTCTGACATTTAAATTAGCATTTATGTCATGCTGCCACACATACACAAACATATTAGTAGGGGAGGGAGTGTGGCCCATAAAACAACATTCCAGTATATATTTGGTGAATAACTTGCTATTCTTGCCTCAGTAACAACGTTCCTGTGAAATTAACATGGTTGCATCAGTAAACATGCAAAATCAGCACAATATGCCTCAGTTTTTCTTGAAAATTTAGTATAAAAATGTGTTTCTATTCAGCAGACTGGCACTGAAACCCTCCTGCCTGGTTGTATTTAAGTACCAGTGGTCTGTTTTCTGTTCACACACCTTGCTGTTTCAGCAAAGACTACTTGCTAAATGTCAAATTTTCCCAGAGACCCTTTCGTTGCTGCAGTTCATATTGAAATATTGTCAAAAAAAATTAGCATACTGACATTAGCATTAGCATTCTTGGTATCTTTGTGTTCATGTTACTGTGTCAACTGTATAATAGTGTCGGCCCTGTTTTGTGCAACTCTTACAGAGTTCTGCAGTTGTAAAAACTGTACATAACTATTTAAGACATGTTAACAGAACTGAATGACTGGTTCTCAGTGCTCGGCCATGTGAACCAGTCAGCTAGAGGTCTGAATATGGCCTTGAGATCAATCCGGTCTTTCAGGTTTGATGAAAACACACTTAGCTTGCCCCGTCCTGTAAACCTCACGCGGTGAGGGGCACACTGAGGCTCTCAGACGTAGCCTTTTAAATAGAAGAGCCGCAGTGCACATTCTGCTTATCACCTGTATAATAGTTTGTTTTGAATAAACATCACTGCTGGAAATGTGTAAAATGAAAACTGCCATCCCTTTGCCCCATATCGTTACACAGAATGGACTTACCAACGCCTGTTACAACGACACATTCATACTGTTTGTATTATGAACTATCTGACTTTGTACCGCTGATTCACAAGAGGATGCATCACATGTTGTACGGCTTAATTTCCATCTATTTAAAGAACATTTGTTTTTTAATATTTATAGGCCATTATCTGCAAATCACACATACTTAACAGTCCTGCCAACCATTTTCTAAACATCAGGATTTTTGAACATTTTCCTGCTGTGCCTCCCAGGTAGTCTTTGTTTTCTATTAATTTCAGTATGCTATAAAAGCCAACTTGTGGAGTTCATTTTCGAGTTGATTTTTACCACAACTTCTGCCTGGAGGTTTTCGGAGGACAACAATGCAAACGTGTGCAGCATTTGTGCAGGACAACAGACAGACATATCATAATGTACAAACAAAATATTTAGACTAAATCCATTTTCCCACCCAAAAAGTTGAATCCATCTCATGCCCAGCAGCACCAGAGCTAAATATATTTGACAGGAAGGTTGTAAAGAGGAGCGAGTGAGGGACCTGCAGGACTGAGGATGGTAGCAGAGCAGATTTTAAACTAAAGTTCAGTCAGCATTGTTCCCTGTTCACCACCAGTCTTTGGAGGCAGAGTGAGGCTCCTCTTATGTTATACAAGCAAAACAGCACAAAAATAATAGGCAGGGAGAACTTTCTCCAAATTAAGCCTCTTTGTCCACGTTGCACCATAAATCAAGATAATGATGTCAGTTCTGTGTAATTATCTAGTTTACAGTAAGTCTTTAAATTCCATGTTATTAGCCCATTTGTTAACTGTCCCTACTCTACACATGAAAGATGCGGTTCATGAACTGCTGTCCTCAAAACAAACCCCAGCGAAGCACACAACCCTGTGCTTTTATTTTGCATGGGTGCATTTCGGTGTTGGTGTCCTCATTGAAATGATGTATGATTCCAGGAGTCGTCACACGGTCGCACCTGTGTGAGCCATTTACGGTTTTCACCCTGAGGGATGTCTTATCGTGTATACGTCTGTTTATTCTGACCAGTTTCTCTTTATATAAATGTTTCTCTTTCTGATTTTTCACAATCATGACCTACAAAGACGCCACTTTTAATCATTTTGCGAGAAGACAACACTGAACACTTACATTAATTTTAATTGATACATCATAATCATTCATTTTTAAACACAAAAAAAATAAAACGCAACATTAACTGGGTTGAGATAGAGCAGCTCTACCGCCCCCATTAAAAATCACTGCGCTGCATCAAAGTTATTAGGATACAACCTCTGGCGACCATAAACATCTGTAGAGTTTTTGTAAACTTCATGGCAATGATGAAAAACTCCAGAAAAACAAACAACAAATTGTGTTTCATTGCGGTGAGCCACCATTCCTGTGTGAATCTGCCAAGTTAGTTTTTGCCTGTAGACTGAACTTGTGATGACTGGGCCAATCCAAAACAAGAATGGATATTACTATAACCTGATTTCACAGATGAGCCATGATATTTGGGCCTTACATAATGTGACATCCAGTCCAGCAAGACATGATTACTAACTACTTTCCCCTGCCTCATCTGCGGCAGCTCTTTGTGTTTGCCAGTCTTTGCTGTCGTGTTGAATCGTTGCTGGCAAGATTTAAGTTCACAGCACACCAGGAGTCCAGCAAGTGACTCCACCACCATGTGGAAAAACTGAGCGTGAAGAAAGAAAATATAATTGCAAAGGACAGACCACTTGGACTTTTCACTTGAGTGAAAGTCTTTTCCAAAATTTCCTAAAGGCCTCTTTTCAGTGTTTATGGTAAGCCTGATGAAAAAATGCCAGAGTAATCAGAGGATCTGCAGTGGAGATCCATAAACTGTTAAACTTTATATTACTTGTTTTGTAATTTGTTTTCCCCCTTTTTTGGTAACATGGCACTTTTTGTGAATTTAATACAAGAAAAGAAAAGAAAGAAGAAAATTGTCCAAACTGGAAAAATCTGACATTGCTTTGGAAACGGTTTTTGTTTAACTTGATTACTTGATTGAAAACTTTAAAAGTCCCATAGTTTATACTTTTCCTGTGTTTTATTTGAAGTTTTGATAACCATAAGTAAATATACTTGTGGTTTCAAGTACCAAGTAGTATGAAGTATCCTCTCAGGTGTTTCTCTATGTAACTCTAGTAACAACATGTCGGTGAGCGAATCAGAAGAGTCCTGACGGCTCGTTGTAAGACTCAGTTTCTGAATATGAGCTGTGTGCATTCCTCTGTGGACTGAGCGCTTTGATACTTTCACAGTATTGATATAGAAACTATACCTGATCTATAATCAAACAACACATGGACATCCACCTTTAGACTATATGGGACCTTTAAAGCTGCTTTTTTAATGACATACCATCCTGCTGCTACTGTTGAGCACAATGTGAAGACAGTTATGGGCAAGTAGGAACAGGATTAATGTCACTGCCCCTGAGCAGAGACTGAAGATGGGATACCAGCAGTGATGTCAAGTTGACCCGCAACATAACAGGAGGGTTAAAATAGTTTGTTCTATATTGGGAAAAGACATGAGAAAACTCAGGGTTTCCTTACTCTGAACAATGCTCTGTGAAAGACTGAACATCTGGATGATTAGATTCATAGCTCAATTTGTTAATGGCATGTAATGATAATAAAAAATGACTTCAATTAAAGATCCACTTAATTAATTGTGCGTCATAAACCAACATTATTTCTCAATAAGGCCAGGCTGACATTAGACACACTCAAACATTAAATGGAGATATGCATCAGTGGTGACTTCTCTCTCTCTCTCTCTCTCTCTCTCTCTGCAGCTGACCTTTTCAGAAAGATGCAGTGTATACCTACTGGACAGATCCTGTTTGCTCACATTCGTATTCACCATAGTAGGAGCTCTCGTTTGATTTATACAGCGACTGAATGATAAGTGGCTGCCGCTATTTCACACTCTGGTGAGTCAAGAAATCTGATTCATTATGTACGCTCGGTGAAAGACAGGAATGATAATGTGAGCAGCTCGGTGACTACTGTTCAGGCAGGCAGAGGAGATTATATAGGAAGAGCCGGGGTCATACACAACTTCAACAGAAGTGAATATAGTCACTGCAGAATTAAACCTCCACCGTTATTCGCCATGTAAATATTTGGTGTGTTGCCAAAGCATCGTACCAAATCTACCCGAAAGCCTCATTAAGATAATGGCTGCACTTTCTCACCAATCGATCACTGAAAAGAAATGCATGCACTAAATTGGATAATGATGATGTACATTCTTCAATATTAGCTTTAAAGCTTTAATCTGTGAAGTTTTTCTCCACTTGTGGACAATGGAACAACCTGTAAACACCTAACGCTGTCATCTCATAAAGTTGTTGTAGCTGATGTATTAGCAAGTAGTCAAGCAAAAAAAAAAAAAACAATCTAGGTAACAGAGCATAACAAGCTGTAAACACGACATAAACATGCAGAGCGACCTTACCAACAATGCATTGCATGAGTAAGCAGGTGTTCCTAATAAAGTGCCCTGCGAGTGTGTAATCACTCATAATCTGTGTCTGTGTGCGCACCTGAACTTGCGTATGGTGTGACAAGTCATACGTTTTTGACTGTGAGATACAAACAGATCCCCAGGCTGCTGCTGACCCTGCGTGTGCGTGTGCGTGTGCGTGAGCGTGTGCGTGTGAGCTGCATCGTCCTGGTCTCTTGGTGAAAAATCTCCCACGTGCGTGAATCATGTCCCCGAGGGTCCTGAGGAGGAGTATTCAGAGAAGTTTCCTCTGAAGCCAGCAGTCTCCCAGGCACAGATCTTTGCTGTTGTCTTGTAGCTTCCTTAATCTTCTTTTGCGCACGTAGTTTTTGTACCTGCAGGGTTAAGCCCTTATAGACTTCGCAGGAACCCGCATTACTTTGAAACAGTAAGAGTTGGATGCTTTTATGGAAGAAATAAATCCTCTGGGGCTGCATCTAACTTATTCAATCATTTGGATCAAGGGAGGCTAATTTGACTTATCTGGAAGAACAGAGAGTTATTTAACTTATTTATTTATTTGATTTATTAATTTATTTTTATTTTTACCCTGGAACTGTATTTTAGTTAAGCCCTTCTTTGACACAGTGGATATTTTAGCTGCATTATGGTTATGTGACTCAGCCATTATGTTGGATATGTGACACATCAGACACATAACTCACCTTTCAGAGAAGTTATAAAGTCATGTGATCTACCACCTGTGCCAATTTCACTCAGAGAGTGGCTGGAACATTCAACATTTTGTAATGTTTGTCATAAATCTGTCAATTTCCAGTTCCAGAGGGAGTTCCACTCAAAATTATGAACTAAATTAAGCACAGTTATGTAGGTTCGTTTTAGTATTCTACAAATTACTGATGTTCACTGTTAATCTGCCAAAAAAGGGCAGAATACAAGAGATTTTTAAAGATTAATGAGCACCAGTTCCACAGAATTGACCCTTTGGCCGCACAGATTGTGCAGAATTGGATCATGATTCTGAATAGTAAGGTTCCTCGGGAACATAAAACTTCCTCATGTCTCTCCTCGTCTCTCCAGACGGACATATTTGAAGTGCATGTGGTCAACTGAGAAGCAGTTAGGATGAGCTTTTCCCAGGAGAAGCGGGAGGATTATTAAAATGAATTATTTTATGTATCTCACCCTAATTTACATAAAGTATCCCAATCCAAAATGAAAAAGCACAATTTTTTTTCTGAGACACTCAGGAATTTAAATTGTTCTACTATAGTTACTAACAATCCCTCTGAGCCCCGAAAAGATCAATCACTTCAGACAAAATGACTTTGAAACAGTCATCTCAACCCATTTTCAATAACAGCTCCATGTTATCAAAGTTCACTCTCCCCTCAGACACTGAACAATTGATTGGATATAAAAACCAGAGAGCATGACACGCACAATTACACAAAAATGCAGGGACTAAAAGCGTGGTAATTATGAGGTTTTCAACAAATAAATCCTGGAATGTTTTGGGGCTGTTTTTGACAGACATGCAGAGGATGGTGTGACAAACAAACTGCAGCTGACCATGTCTGCGTTTCTGCTGCTGCTGCGGATTACTATTCAAAACAGTGACACTGAGGAAGGCCTGTCGCAAAATGAGACATGTAGGTTAAGTGAAAAATGTGAAACTGAGGGCACTGGCTTTTGAATACACACACACACACACACACACACACACACACACACACACACACAAAATTTGGAAATGTAGCAAGCATGCTGACCCTGCAGGAACATGAGGCTTTTCCTGCAAATGCCAGTGTTACTGTTGAACTGGGAATTCTTAGTGGGCCCAGTGCAGCACCATGAAGTCAGGCATTTAAAGTCCAAAACACAACCCTAATTAAGATTGAGCTCTTCATGTTTGAGGTTTCTCAGCCAGGTGAGGGAGGTTTGCAGAAAGGTATTGTTGACTTGATGTTGTCCAGTTGCAGCGAACAGCACTAATCCCCTTGCAGGACGTATTTACAGCTGTTTTGCTGTGTGGTTTCCTGTTTTACAGTGTGTCCCTTTGGTGCAAATTAAAACATGCAACCAACACAAGTAAATAGCATCCATGTGGAGTTAAGAAACCCACGCAAACACTTTCTCCCTCCCTCTGTCTGGCGTGTGTGGTGATCATCTTTCCAGGTTTATGTCTGCAGACAAGACAATGGCACACAAGTGTGGAAAAACTCCTTCTAAGCCAAGGGAATCAGACATTTTATGGCAGAGATTATAAAACATTTTTTACCTTTTACTTTGATCCAAACAAGTTAGTTTAACATTTTTATGGAAAATGTCTCCATCCGAAAATAGTTTGAGATATGTTTTTACATCTAATCTGAACTCCTCAAGACGAAAAATAAACATCTGTCAGACATAAGAAAGGCAGCATGGACACATCTGTTGCCACGGACCTTTGAAAGCTTTTTGTGTCACCACCAAAGAAAAGAAACAACGTTTTGTCTCGTCTCTGCGGCTCCTGTTGCTGTAGCTGTGCCAATATAAAATTACCCATTATAAGATATTTTGTTTTGCAGATTGACTTCCTGCCTTCTAATCCTAATGGTGTATCCTCTCAATAGATCACAATCGTGTGCGGTCCTGTTCTCCCAGTTCTTCCATCCAGCCAGATCAGGTATTAATCTTTGCCAGGCTTTCGGTTTTATAGCACAGCAGACAAGGATGCATTAACCCCAGCTAATAATGCTGTAGCCCCACTGGCCTCTAATGGCGTTCTGTCTGACATTTTGGCAGGATTTACACAACTGCATGTACAAACAGACGTGCACAGGCAATATACAGTTTAGACTTGAATGTTTGAGACAACATGCTTTATTAAAGGTCCCATATTTTACACTTCTCCTGTGTTTTATCTGAAGTGTTGATCCAGAAGAAGATATATTTGTTCTTTTAAGAACCAGAAACCATCTCAATGTAGTTTCACATCTCCTCTCTCAGGCTTCTCTCTGGAGCCCTAGTACCAACAAGTCAATGAGCCAATCATAGAGGAGGCTCTGAGCCTCTCTTCTGATTGGCTGACTGTTTTCTGAGTGATCCAATAAAAATACAGCAGATTTCAGGTAAAAACACTCAAAGAAACCAAATCCTGCAAGGTTGGATTGTGGGTCCTGGTGGGCGGGGCTTTTGGCATGGCTGAGAGCTGTGACATCACAAAGTTAAAGAAAGTCATGACGGCTCGTTTTAAGGCTCAGTTTCTGAATACAGGCTTTGTGCATTTCTCTGTGGACTGAGCACTTTGATACTCTCACAGTATTAATATACAACCTAGACCTGCCTTATAATTAAAAAAACACATGGACGTCTGCCTTTATACAATATGGGACCTTTAAAATGCACTGAAAGGCACAAAAACACATACACACACACTATATGTCCTGAGTTCATTAACAAAGAGCTGCATTGTGCACATTAGCACATCATTTTACAGAGGACTCCCTCTACTGTTTTGACATAAGGTGACAGTGAAATAAGGAGGAGGAGGAGGTTTTTCAGATGAGTGCAAAGATATGCCTGAAGTGTGATGATGGGGATCTGAGAGGCTCCTCTCGTCATCTGACACTGTCGTAATCTGTATATTCATTCTGCGTGCTTATCACTAATCTTGGGATTTCACCAATTTAAAATGAGCAGTTTGCTTTTCCCTCCCAAATGTTTCCTCCCTGAGGCGAGGCCCGGAGCATTAAATCCTAATGTCCCCAGCAGCAGCAGCAGCAGCTGGAGGAGGAGTGAGGTCGGCCTTGTGAAGTACTGGAAAGTCATTTGCATTCAAAGCTGCAGTTAGAGACTGTGAGAGAGATGTTTGTGGTGGCAGGAGCACAGATGCTTCACATTGATGAGAGCTGACCACAGGGCATATGAGGTGGTTTCAGATCAGGCTCGGTGGAGCAGGGGGGGGTGTTTTAATTTCTGAGGAATCAACAGACAACACATGATGTCTCCAGAGCAGTAAAACCTACAAATTCAATGACCTAAAGTCACAACCAGCTTTTACTTTGAAGGGCCTAATCTGGCATTAATCAGGATGGACAACAACTTTTTTTTTAAAGATGCTATTATATGAAGTCATACATACAGTGGGATCCAGAAGTCTGAAACCACTTTCCCATTCACTTGAATGGGAAAGTGGTGTCAGACTGAACTACATCACAGCTCATAAAATAAATCTTTAAAGGGGGGGTTTTCCTGCAGCCTCAGACGGGTCTCCCTCAGATTTAACATCATAAAGGTTCTTGTTGTTACACGTTTTATATTTCTGTCCCACATCCTAGAACTGTTGAGTCAGGAGCAAGGCAGCAGGATTTTAAATATTCATAATTTTCTCTAGGATTTTACTGAGTGGGCCCTTCACTTTGCTGTGCTGCCAGGAAATGACTGGTTCTCACCGACTGAGACACCCAGAGGGGATGCGAGCACGCTGCAGCTCCGGCATATAAAAAGCAGCGAGCAGCAATCAGAGTAACAGAGGACATGCTTGTGCAGTGTAACAGGGAGGCTGCTTGTTCTAACAGAGGAGTTTCTGTGTTTGCATTGCAGCAAAACAGTTCAGGTGAAGAAGACCACTCACCACGGGACTTTAGGAGAAGATATCAAGAACAATCTGGATTTATTTATTTTCTAGCTTCAGTTATGAGTAATTGTCAAAATCAAAGCGATCCTGATCATCCCCATGGATTTCTTATTCCAAAGGTAGGTGAAATATCCTGCATCGAAAGAAACATTTAAAGGACAAAAAGTATGCCTTGAGGCTATCATTTCAAGTTCAATTCTCTTACTATTTACTTGTTTGTTTTATTTTTATGTTAAAATGAGAATGTCCACTTAAAAGCATGAAAACACTTGAGAGAAAAGGAAAAAGAAATGCTCTGACATCAAAGACAAAAATGTGATAGTGGGATGTGAAGTTGTTTGGGGTAACAGATATAATGTCTATCATCATTATGCATGTCTCATTATCCATTATAATCATAATTTGTTTATTTTTTATTTTTTTTATCAGGCCTTTAACAACTTTTTAATAGCTTCAAATGACATGCACCAAATAATAAACAACAATGACTATAGTGAAAGTGAAAACAAAAGCATACAATTAAAAAGAAAACTATTGAATAAAAATGCTTGGGTAAAGGAAAATAATAAAATTAGTACATACAAAGGATAGGAAAACTTTAACATGGTTGTAATACATTATCACTTTTGAATACAATTTAACAGCCGGCTAGATAATTGATATGGAGCAACAAGTTTCACCTTTAATCTGGCATCTGCTCCACCAGTCTTTCCTGCCTCTCAGGGTGTGCATGTGTGTTTTATAGGACTCTGCTGCTGCACTGTAACTGCATTTCTATGAGGAATGCATGAAGCAGTGTCAACAGAAACTGTCAGAACTTGTTCAGACTTCCCTCGCTGCCTTGTAAGAGGAGGAAAGTGAAGGTCTTTGTACCTAAACCCTTGGAGAGTGCTGAGAAACTAATTTGTTTTTCTTTGTTTTTAAAGATGAGTCACTCTGTCCTGAGGAGCTTTGAGACAAAAATGAAATAGGTTATTTTGAGGTTATTTCTCATTGTGATGTTCATAGGGACCGTACATAAATTATTAGGAGGGAGGAAAAGCAAATAGTATGAGAATATTTCTTTGATTAAAGTTTGGCAAAAAAACCCACCTCTTAGCATTCACCCCCACCCCTCCCCATCTCGATACCTTTTGTACAGTGTGTTATGAATCATCTGATCCAGTCCCTTTTCCCCTCAGTGTCTTCTCAGCCAGAGGAACCACATCCAGCCCAGAACTCAGCAGTGATGCTGGCGATGCAGCACTACAACTCCTCGGGTATTATTGCCTCCGCCCCCCTCTACAACCACACCACCATGGTGCAGGAGCCAGAGATGGAGGCCGTGAGACATAATACCACCATTCCACGGAGCAACCCCATGGCCGCCGGCCTCACCATGACTCTGGGGATCCTGTTCAACGTGGTGGCTCTCATCATTCTTGCCAAGGCTTACAATCGCTTCCGTCGGCGGTCAAAAGCCACTTTCCTGCTCTTTGCCAGCTCCCTGGTGGCTACAGATCTGGCTGGACATGTTATCAATGGAGCCCTTGTGCTGAGAAGGTATTCTGAAGGGACTGGGTCCACATCTGATTCCGCTTCCAGCCTTAGAGGTAATCCTGCAGATACAGATACCTCTTGTCTGTTTTTGGGAGGTTGCATGGTCTTCTTTGGCCTGTGCCCGCTTTTCCTGGGTTGTGCCATGGCTGCCGAGCGCTGCCTGGGCGTCACAAGGCCTTTGATGCATGCACGTCTGGTGACCACAGCACGGACAAAGATAGCACTGACCCTAATCTGGCTACTGGCTTTATGCGTGGCCCTCCTGCCATTCTTCAGACTGGGTGCCTACACCTCTCAGTACCCAGGGACGTGGTGCTTTATCAGGGTGATGGAGGACACTAAAGCAACAGATCTGGCCTTTATGATGCTGTTCTCTGGACTGGCTTTGAGCTCTCTGGCCATGGCCTTTGTGTGCAACACCATCAGTGGGCTCAAACTAATGAGAGCCCGCCTAAAGAAGAGGTCATGCTCCCATCGCCGCTCAGCCAGGTCTCATGACACAGAGATGGTGGTTCAGCTGGTCGGTATCATGGTCACCTCCTGCATCTGCTGGAGCCCTCTGCTGGTGAGTTTGTAGAACATACTTTACAAATATATTTGACTATATTTAAAAGAGGTAAATAAATGTTGAGATATTTACACCTTATTTGATTTGGGTCAGATTTTGTAAGTCACTGATTTAAAGAAAAGATTTGCAGAAAATGAAACGTTCAAATTTTACTCTGATTACTACTATTAATATCATATGATGTATAAAACACGTCAGTACACCATCATAAATATTATACTGTTATTAAAGACAGAAACATGATTGACATAAACTCTCTGTACGCCCCTGGAATGCAGCACAGTGTTCTTCAAACAAGACATTTATTATTCATTCATGTTTGTGCAGATTTTATTTGACTGAAATTAATGCTCACTCAAGACAGATGAAGTGATTTGCTGATTAAGTAGCTAAAGTATCTCCACATCATCTCCCATCATTTAACTGGGCAATACTTTAGTTTATTAGCAGCTGGCTGACTGATAATAAGGAGACACAGAGATAAAGTGATTAGCATGAAAACTATTAGACACTGTATCACACTGAACTGTAATAATGCACAGTACAGCTGGATGGTAAAAAATAAGAAGTGACTTTGCATTACAGAGAGCTATTAAGAACCACAGGAAACTGGAAGTTTTGAATTCCACAATAATTCCTGGTTTATAGCAGCTGCCTAAAAATGTATTTATTTTTCTTTCTTTTTTTTAAGGTTGTAAAAATCAACTTCTTCAGGGTGTGAGCTTGAAAAACAAATACTGAATAATTAGCACAACCAACACAATGTGTTTGTTTGTTTTGGGTTTATTATATGTCGCAAGATAAGCCTAAAGCTGTTTCCTTTTCCTTTTTTTAGATCTTTGGACTGATGTCGGCCACACGGTCCTACAGTGGCTCTCTAGGCAGCGACAGAGATATGTACAGGGGGCTGATGGTGACCGGTGTCAGGATGGCAACCTGTAACCAGATCCTGGACCCTTGGGTGTACATCCTGCTGCGACGTGCCATCCTTAGGAAGATCTACCACATCACTAAAAGAGAGGCCAGTCTCAAGGGAAGCATGTTTCGCTCGATCCGCTGGGATGTCGGCTCCTTCCAGAACTCAGAGAAAAACAGCGTTAATAAGATTTAAAGGAGGAGGAGAGGGGAAATGGTGTCTATCTCTTTTTAAGGGATGCTCTGACACTTGCCAGCAGGATCAGCACTGAACCTGGCAGCTTTTCATCCCGATCAGAATTCAGTGTTAAAAGGTCCGAGATGAAAAGAGACTTCTTTCCTGGCAGGTGGCGATGGAGCCACCTTTGTATGTATGAAGTGGTTAAAAATGGGAAATATCCCAAACATGTTCCAACATGTTTTGAAATCACTGAGTTCACTGAGTGGATAATAATAACCTCTTAGGTTGTTGTATGTATGAGCCAGTGTTACACTACAAAGGGAAAAAGCTCCAACTTATTATAAACTGCATAGTATATTTCAGAATGCAACATTGCCCATGTACTGGACGTGTTTGCATGGCAGTCTACCCTCTATGAGAGGAGATGTAAATATAAAGGTTTCTGTGTGCAGGATTATGATGTATTCATTTTTTTGCTGAAGTGAAGACTGTATCTACTCTTAAAGCGAACATCTCAACTCTGTAAATGTGCCGTTTGTTTTGTTTTCTGACACAATGTAAAAGTCAATGACTTATGTAAATGCTCAAATGAGAGAGCAAAAAAAAAAAAAAGAAGCTGTGCTTTTACCTCAGCTTGAAGATGTGAAAAAACACCATGTGTGTGTACAATGTAATGCTGTGATACGAAAGTGAACGTGTGTGTCTATTGTGTGTTTGTGAATGTATCTACAGTGTTTTCCCCGAGTGTCTGGGGACTGAGTGAAGCTATGTGTCGCCAAAGCTAATTGAATGTGATATTATCCAGAAAGGGAAATGTAAGATTACATAATAAATTGTTATCAGTTAATATTCCATCTCATTCTGGTTTCTAATCGATGTCACAGAATTTTTACAACTTTGTCAAAATACACACCGTTAATGGTTAAACCAAAGTGGGGTTCCACTTTATATGCAGCAGTGAGAAGATAGGTTTAGGAAAATACACTACAATTTGTGTTCTTGCCAAGAGTTGGATGAGAAGATGCCACTCTTATGGCAGTACAGTAAATATGATTGCCCATGGAGATAAACTAATGTTGCAAGTAATTCCTGAAATGCCACTTAATTTACATACAAAATTCTTTCACTAGATAATCTCATTGTGTATTCAACATTAACTTCATATGTAGAATGCAGCTCCCACAAAAGATGTGACATGCTCTTATTTTCATGAGATCGTATTATTAATGCCTTTTATTTTCTGAATAACCACAAGATTATAAATCTTAGTTAGTGCTGCAAATGTTTCTCTATGAGAGTTTTTTCCAAAGCAACTAGAGCAAGTGGTCACTCCACTGTGATTAAAATGCTCAGTATGAAATATCATTGGGGGCTAAACTATAGAATTCCCCCCATAATACTCAACACCTGTAGGAAATATGAACAGCTGGGTGGATATAATGGTCACAACAGATTAATGCTTGTGTTGTTCTCTCAGAACATTGGGGCAGCTGACATTAGGAGACAACTCAATTCAATGCCACCGGTGGTAGCCACGCCCCTGGCTGGTACCCCCGTCTGCAATTGTAGCCAATAGGAAAACAGTCACATGCCCCGTCCAGCCAATGAGCGTCTCCATTCTCAGGCGTTTCCATTTGCTCCCTCACTGGCCACTGCCGTTGGTGCTGCCGAGACCAGGAGCTACCGTGCAGCATCGTCCGTTAGCAGGGAAAACACCACGGTGAGTAACAAAGATATTCATAATGTCAGTCCTCAGAATGCACGAAGTTAGTTATCGGGTGGTCACCGAACACCGAGAGCGCTAACGAAGCTTGTTGTTGTAGTCTAGCGTGTTTATTTATGTGCGCTTCGTTTACGGATCTATTTGGCTTTGTTTGGCTAAGCTAACCTGCTAAGTGCTAACTGTTGCTGAGCATTCAATGGGGTCTCGGTCTCGTCTCCTCGACCATTTTGGTGTCTGATAGGCAACAGACCAATATCCAAATATAAACTCGATTTTCTACAACATGTCTACACTTGTATTTGGCTCTGCAGTTGATAGAAACGGCAGGTGGTGGATGTAGTAGATGTTTTTTTTGCGTTTTGAGGCTTGGCAAGAATGTCGGCATGGCGCAGCTTTTAACGGTGGGTGATCCGTGTTTTGTGGGGGTTGTTAGCTAGCTGCCGTCGCCAGTCGGGCTGTGCACTGAACTAAAATGGCGTCTGTTTTTAAAATTCTCCTGATGTAGATGTGGGGTCTGGGTCCCTAAACTGTTAGGCTACTTCTCCATAACTCACTCTCTCCTCACGTAAAAGTTGCGTCAGTGCAGGTTTAACAGGTGAACCATTAGCTTGTAGGTCTTGGGTTGGCTTGGTCCCACACTTCAGCAACTTGTTGACTGAAACATGACAACAGGACTGAGGCTCATGCTCTTTATAGTTTCACCCCACCTGCCTTGGCTGCAACTGGCAACTAAGTCTTTCCTGTAATGCAGGGAGTTATCTTAGTTTGCTGCAGAATATCTGATTGCGGTGGGTGTGTCACGACAATGAATGAGCCTTTCTTCCCCATCACATCATTTCGTTGCAGACAGTCACTCATAATTTGAGGCAACACAAATGAATATGCAGTCATCTGTGAATATGATTTTATTAACCTCTATTATGAGATCCATCTGATTCTGGTGGCATTGTACTTGCTTGTCTCTTTTACTATGTTTAGTTAAAAATATAATTTGAAGATCATCCTTCTGGCCTGGTAACAATATAAATGTTTGAGCCTTGGGCACATGAAGTAGTCCATGTAATTAAAGCTTGATTTGCTACAATAAACCACATATCTGCCTGTGAAAGTAGGGCTGTGTTTTGTCCCTGAGGCATGAGTTGCTGTGCCAATGACCTTCTTATGTTGCTGCAGCTGATGACCACTTTATTTTAATGAAAGATATACAGACAGTCTCGAGCGACTGAGTGGGAAGTGTTTTACACTGTTCAGTGTTAATGGTCTGGAGAATATCTACTGAACAGACTGCACAGCCAACGGAATTTCTTTAATTCTAATATGTGTCATCCACCCATCCTTTGTGGAGGCTGCTTGTTTTCATGGCTGAAGATTTCCCCACAGTGACATTTGAATTCTGTCTTACAATTAAATTCTTTTAAACGTGTATGTTTGTCTCCCTATAGGAACGGACTCCATCATTGTCATCTGCTGCAGAGAAGATCTTTTTTAACGCTACCATTCACTGAATATAGAAGTCTCCACGGGTTTCTAGCGCAACAATGGTAATGATTTAATTTCAGCCTTACTTTTATTTGAAGTTACACATCTCTATGTCATGCCTATTTGTTTTTGAACAGACAGACAGACAAAGCACACTGTCCTATTCATTAAATGTCACTATTAACAGGACAAGTTAATGTGTCACATCTAATTCAGTCCACAGAACTGGTGCCAGTGTTTTGTCATTCCAGTCTGCCCAGGGCTTTAGGAACACATGCTGCAGCTTCCACATCACAGCTCTCCTCTAAATTGGCTTTGGCTGCTTGCACATACGCTCGCCTTGTGTAATCATTGGTGTTAGAAGCTTGGCCTAGACATGGGGCCTTCTTATTCAGTGTTTTAATTAATCAAAGACAAGTGAGTGGCAGAGAAAGCTGTGCGGTCATTATGATAAAGGAGAACCTTTTTAATCTTTATAAATGCCTCATAAAGACGGATTAATGAAGTTAGATAAATAACTGTTCTGAATAAAACCTGGAACGTTTACAAATCAACAAAAAGGATTGAAGTTGAAAGAGCTGGCTCTGGGTTTTATTCTGTCCAGTTACCCAGATAACTCAGTAATCCTGCTTTGTGAGAGAGGCCTCTGTTGTATAATTAGTAATGATCTGTTTAATTCTCCCAGGACATCTCTAAGCACAGTGATGCATTATCAAAGGCAGATGTCAGATTTTGCTTTGCACCATGACAGAGTTAAAAACATCCCACCTGGATGCTTTTGTGATGCACTATTTAGGGTGTGAATTGGGGTGAACTAGTCGCTGCTACCCCTGCCACAGCAGGAAACTCCCATTTCTCCTCAATTCATGTTGTTTCTTTTCACCACTAGCCTCCCCCAATGCGGCACCGCTCCATGCGCGTCTTCATGAACGATGATCGCCATGTCATGGCCAAACACTCTGCCATCTACCCAACTCAGGAGGAACTAGAAAGTGTACAGAACATGGTATCTTACACAGAGCGAGCCCTCAAGGCTGTGTCCGACTGGCTGGATAAGCAGGAGAAGGGAACGTCGAAATCAGACTCTGACAGCACTGACACTGATAAGGAAAGGTGGGGTGTCATTTCTCATATTCAGTTAAAAAAAAAACATAGCCAGGCCGTAAAAATGGTCGAATGCATCTTCTCTAATCACATCTCGTTTTTCTGGAAAGTGAGCACAAAGATCAGGCCACCCGCTCTCTGCGTGGTGTAATGAGGGTGGGCCTGGTTGCAAAGGGGCTACTACTGAAGGGGGACCTGGACCTGGAGCTGGTGCTCCTCTGTAAGGACAAACCAACCATCAGTCTGCTGAAGAAAGTGTCTGAAAATCTTGTTACACAGCTCAAGGTAAGAACAAAGCTCAGTTCATTCAGTGTGCAAAATCACATGATCACACATGTTCATTAGAGCCTGACTGATGCTGGGTTTTTGAGACCAATACCAATTTATATTTGACAGTCTAAATATAATTTTTTGCCAATATAATTTTTTTTACATAAGCACATAACATACATTTTTTTCCAAAGAAGATCCCTAATGATAAATTATTAAAGAACTGTAAATCCTGATACCTGCTGAGTGAGATTGAAAATAAATTTGATGAATCAGATGAATATTGAAAAATATTTTCAGACTCAAAAGAGCTTTACCTAAGGAGGCAGAAAGACACTCTGAAAAAGACATATTAGCAAAACAGAGTAGCTAGAGACACAAACACACTTAGAAACCTAGGAAAACACATGCGGGAAATCTGAATGAGCCGATCAGTGTGATTTAGATATGCAAATAATTTGTTTTGAATATTTCAAGGCTTCAGCCAGAGCTGCTGTGGCAGTTAAAACAGCAAGAGACGGTCAGGAAGGATTAGCTGTAGGTAATGAAGAGGGAGATGTAAGAGAGGAGGAGTTTTTTGTTACGCAAAGTACTAGGTAATTAAAATATTTCTGGTAGATGTATAAGGTTATTATATACTGTATATAAATTGTCTAAACACCACTTTTACTGTCTAAATGGACTGAGTTAGACTTTTTCGACGTTTCTTAAGAAGAATTACTTTATTATAGAGGTGTTCATACCGTTTATACTGGTGATATATTTTCATTGCACCTCTAAAGTTCTTAATGCGCTCCTATATTTTCCTACTTAGAAGTGCATGTGCTCCTTGGGGAAAAGAGTAAGTGTCAAGCCCTGCAGTGTATCATGGCTTGTGATTTTTCTAGTGATTTCACCTGCTGAAACATTTCTGTAGTTACTTGTGATGGTTCAGTATCACATCCCTACAAATAGGAGGGGTTAGCCGCTGTTTGTGTCTTCTACAAAATGAATCCCATCTTCGGTGCAGACAGTGATTAGATTTTAGGGGTGACCTCACTAAAGTGAACCCACATCATCACAAAATGGCGTAGTGCAGAAGGAGGTATACGTAAGTCCAATTCTCATGAACGTGATATCTCAGTAATGCCTAGAGGAAATTTCTTCAAATTTTGCAGAAACCGCCACTTGGACTCAAGGATGAACTGGTTTGATTTTGGCGGTCAAAGCAAAATACAAAACATGTTTGTTTTTTTTACCATAATTTAAGAATCCATATGCAAATTATGACACAGTTTAACATAAACACCCAGGAAGGGGAGATTGTGACTGTATTTCCTGCAACTTGGTTGTTTGGCGGAGGCATACAACCATAAAGCAATAATGCTAGTTTTTTTAGATTAACTCAGGGGTCATCAACAAACTACAATTGTTCTTTCACTTAGTGTTATTCACTATTACTTAACTAGTTCCACAATATATTAATAATGATGATAGGTTCATTTAGGGATCACTCGCCACTATCCAGCAGCCCAAGGGAACTTTCCAGGGCATTTCCAGAGCCTTTGAATTATGTTGGCCTGAGGTTTCCTCCGTGCTAATGACTGCCTGGTGCGCACAGAGAGAAATTCCCCCAGGAGTTGCAGAGAGCAGGTCGGTGATCCTGGGTGAGCCCTCAGTTTTCTGAATAAGGCTGTTGATGAATAAAGGAAAAACTAATACACAGAGAGCCTTGATGTCTTTTGAGTTAAATCGTATTGAAGGAAACAGAAAAAAGAATACAAAAAATATACAATACCACAAGTATGGTCCTGACTGCAGCATTCAATCATCTGTGATATATCTGTGTGAAAGTTTTATTTATGGCCAGTAAACCAGTTACCTGCCCCCTCTTGTAGCACAGGAATACTAAGACATTGTAAGTTAATGCATTCTGTCCGTGAACACGAGCTCCTCTGAGATAAGACTAAATAAATCTGCACCTCTCCCAGGAAAGAAGAAGATTGAGAGCCTGGGAAACCTGCTGCTCATACAACTACAACTAAAGTTCACTAAAAAATACTATTGTACAAAAGTATCATTACAACATTCAGAGATGATGCTAGACTACCTCAAACATTTCCCTGGTATTTCTTTTGTGCTATCTCTTTTTACTTATCAGTCAACATTTACTGTAAACCAAAACCAATGTATCTGTGCTAGGCTAATCATCTTGCCGATTTATAAACTGAACGCTAATTTTCATACCTATCATATCAGACTGCTATTACAGTTGATCTCTGGCTGCATGTTGTGACATGAGAGAGGAATCTGCTGTTGTAGTTCTGTACACAACATGGCTAAACCACATAATTACACCTTAGTAACAGACTTAATATCAGTGCATTTGTTTGGCAGAGATTTCTATCGCTACTGCATTGATGATGGTTGTTGACTGTGACCTCCTTGTTAATGGTGTGACAGTCTGCAAAGTATTAGATCCGGACCTGAACAGATATTAATGAATCAAACTACTCATGTTCAAGTATCTCTTTGATTTAGCAGCAGTTTTTTATGGTTTAATGGGCCTTTGGGTTTTAATTGATGTCACAAACACTTTGCTCTTTCACAGCCGATCATAGAAGACAAATACGTGGTGACACAGCACATCCGCGAGGCCAGTATCGTCATCAAGAACTCCAAAGAGCCCCCTCTCACCCTCACCATACACCTGACATCCCCTTTGGTTCGTGAGGAGATTGAGAGGGCTGCCGCCGGAGGTAAGCTCCGACACCAGGGCCGCAGGGTTTTTTCTTAAGTGGCGCCCTGCCTCCAGTAGGGAGGCCAGGCAGGCTAACAGGCTAGACAGATATTGTTTATTGGGCCTTCAATGGAGCTAGGGGACAAGAAATGCAGTCACATAATAAAACTGTGCTATGCTTATAGCTCTCTAGCCACTCTCGTAGTTCCATGTAATGTAATTGTACATTTTTGATGGCCCAATATACAGTATAGGGCAGGTAGTTTTACTGACTGCTGAAGACATGGCTTTCTCTTCCCCTTAATGATCAAGGTCACCAACGAAATGAAGGCTTACTGAGAATTTAACCAAATACAAAAAAGAGAGACCACTTTGTTTGCATGTGTTTTATCATTGATGATGAACGGTTTGCATTGCAGCAAAAATGAGTAGCAAAACATGAGGTGAAACTGTCCTTGGTTGTAAGACCCAGCAGTGGGCTATTGACTGTCTCTGATGTTCCTTAGCAGGGAAGGCTCAGGGTTACAGATAACGACAAGCGACACTTTGATTCTGCATTTTGTGTCCAGTCGCTCTCAGGACCAGTTGTTAGGTAGTAATACACTAATTATATAAGCTTAATTGTAGCTATACAAAAACAAAGTAAGATTTCCAGTAGCTGATATTCTGTTTGAGAGATCTCAACAGAAGTGAGGATTTTTAGCAGGTGTTGAACTTTGACCTTATCTGTAGCCCTGTGCTAACAGTGATGCCCAGTTTGGGTCTTCTTTTTTTTTTTTTTTTAAAGCCATCAGTTTTGCTGCAGTGTGGACTTGTTTTGATACCCACTTTTTGTGCATCTGATAACTTCTGCCTGTGGTTCCAATTCTGATTCTCTCTGTCAAGCCTTCTAGTTTGTCAATTTTTAGGGACGCTGGACCTTTGACCAACTGGCCGCTCTCTGTCTCGGAAGGGGCAAAGTGCAGTGTACCCAGTATAGGGGCAAAGGGGAGGGGCTCTACCTCCTGTTAGCGTCAGAAAAGAAAAGCAGACCTTTTTAATCACTGAAGCGTCCATTTGAGTTGAAGCAACCATGGAGAGACAACCTCCCATTTGATACAACCAATTATTCTTAATAAATGCACTTTTTTTTTTTTTTTTAATACTAGGAATTTTTCAACAATTTTTATTTTTACTAAGTCCATTTATAACCCACTTTACAATACTGTCGTTCCGGTGGGGTTTTTAAGTTAAATAATTGTGTGCCGGGTCGTGCAAAAACCATATTAACTGGGAGGTTGAGAGCGTTTGATGGTTCTCCAGTGGAGGGGCCCCCCTCCCCTTCCTCCTCCTGCCTGTGGTTTGGGAAGGCTGCCTGTGTTCCCCCTGGCCGGCTGACAGAACTCCCCTTGGTCAAACTGTACCTTGTCTTCTTATTCCACCTGCCAATAGAAACGCTTTCAGTCAACGATCCCCCGGATGTTCTGGACAGGCAGAAATGCCTAACTGCCTTGGCGTCTCTCCGCCACGCTAAGTGGTTCCAGGTTTGGATCTTGTCTTTATTTGTCTCTAAAACAGAAGTAGTTTTGAGTTTTGGTTCTATGCTGTATGTTCTTTTGTCATTTATTTGGGCGTTTCATGTGTTTTTTTCTTTATTTACTCCTTTGAAGTGTACTTCCTGTAGTAATATTTGATGATCTGGATGTTTGTTTCTTAGGAAACCTTTGTCATTACACTGTTGTAGAGTTGCTTTGCTCACTTAACAGGTTCTATTGCAGTGCCATTTTAAAAGATGTTCATTGCTGCTTTTTAGTCCCTGAGTTCATTAGTCTCCCACAGAGCTGCTTAACTCAAATCAGCACACACAAAAAATCTGGGACTAATACGGCATGTATCCAGGTGCAATATTTCTATACTTTCAGCGTTGGTGTGAGTGAGTTGTTGTTATTTTCACATTAATGCAAGCTACTCGTAGAGCACTTTTTGCTGCCCCATTCTGTAGTTTTGGAGAGAAAATGTCTTTCGTAGTGAACCATGTTGATAATAACTCATCACAGTGTTGTGGCCTGTGTCATCTTTGGCTTTCACACTATAACAATCAGTGCTCCATCTCTGCAGCTTGTTTTTTGTAGAGTATGTGGCCTCAACTTTTTCCTGCTCTCTGGCTGTTTCTGTTACTCTGTGTGCCACAAAATCAACAGGAATATTGCACCTTGAGTCATAGTTTTTAACTGTCACTAACTTAACCATTACCCCTTTCAATGACAGCACCAATCAGCACCTCCTTTTTTGAGTAATTCACCTGGTTCTCACTTTAAAGCTGGTATTAAGTTCGAGGTAGCTTTTTTCACTCTTTTCCTCTTGATCTTAAGCATGTTTTTTTTTTTTTTTCCTATAGACAAATGTTTTATGTCTGATAACTATTCCATCAATCATGTTGGCTATTGACTCACAGCCATAAATGTGAAAGGTTATAAGTAGGGTCTCGCAACAAAGTGATCAAACATTATTCTAACTTCCACTATCTCTGAACATTTCCATAATGACAAAGCTAAGCTGTTAGTCTGTGTGGCTTCATTTTTATTTATTTCCATTAATTTGGATGTTTATCTTGCTCTATACCCCACATGGTCTTCTTCATGACTAAGGCTGCTTGTCCTCCTCGTGCCCCTCCCTCCCCCCTTCCCTGCTTGTGTCTCCAGGCCAGAGCTAATGGACTCCGCTCCTGTGTCATTGTCATCCGGATACTAAGGGACCTGTGCGCCCGCGTCCCTACATGGGCCCCGCTTCGAGGTTGGGTGAGTGAAAACCTCCCCTGTACAGCTTCAGCATGCCAAAGCTCCGCTGGTCGTGGGCTTCTGGGAAGTGTGAAACATGTAGGAGGTTGTTTTCTTCAGCCTGATTTGTTTGCTCAAAACTTGAAAGCCCTCTTTATTAACCTCAACACAACCCTTTGATAAACCTTTGTCTGCCTGGAAACAACAACAAGAAAAAGCAAAGCACCACCATCACGGTTGTTGAGATACTATCTAATGCAGTGACCTAGAATCTCTCTGTGTTAGGAGCCAAAGCTTAAAAATAGCATCGTTGAACACGGTCTCCCTCTCTCCCCCTGCTGTGCAGCCCCTGGAGCTGATCTGTGAGAAAGCCATTGGTACAGGGAACCGGCCCATGGGGGCAGGAGAAGCTCTGAGGAGAGTTTTAGAGTGTCTGGCTTCAGGAATCCTCATGGCAGGTATGTGTCTGGAGCCTATTCTCTAAGTGTGTGTGTGTGTAACTTTGTTTTAATGCACTATTGCATTTTAAGTGTTCGTTGCTTTGTGTTGTAGATGGGGCTGGAATCTCTGATCCATGTGAGAAGGAGGCCACAGATGCTATCGGTCACTTGGACCACCAGCAGAGAGAAGACATCACAGCAAGTGCACAAGTGAGTAAGATTAAAAAAAAAAAAAAAAGAATTTGTGTGTGTGCTTTCACTAGAGTAAAAGTGAAATTCACACTGCCTGTCGTTTTTCCAGCATGCCTTAAGGTTGTCAGCTTTCGGACAGCTTCACAAAGTGCTTGGAATGGATCCCCTTCCCTCTAAGATGCCCAAGAAACCTCGTAGTGAGACTCCGATTGATTACACAGGTAAAATGGGTTTACCTGTGATATTTGAGTAATCCACAACAGTCACACCAGAACCTGTTGATTATATATTATGGTGTATGTGCCTATGTTCTTATGGCACTTATTGTGTGTGTTATTCAGTACAAATCCCACCCAGTACGGCATATGCCCCACCAATGAAAAGGCCCATTGAGGAAGAGGAGGGAACTGATGACAAGAGCCCCAATAAGAAGAAGAAAAAGCTACAGAAGAAATGTAAGTGCTCTTTTTTAGCTCTTGTGTTTGTTGGCAGTTACCTAAAACACAATCACAACTATCAATCTGACATGAAATTATCATTGACCAACACATTAGAGCGGTCGAAAACATACGATAAAAGCAGCGAACGATGGAAAGAGGAGGTCACATCTCTTTGGATATCTACGCATATGGTGCTGTTCAAAGAATGGGTCATATAATACCTTCATTCTGCCCCCCCCCCCCCCCCCAGCTCCAGAGGAGAAGGCCGAGCCTCCCCAGGCCATGAACGCTCTGATGAGGCTCAATCAGCTGAAGCCAGGTCTCCAGTACAAACTCATATCCCAGACTGGCCCAGTTCATGTTCCAGTCTTCACTATGGCCGTAGAAGTGGACGGCAAGACCTTTGAGGCCTCCGGTCCATCCAAGCGCACTGCCAAGCTACATGTAGCTGTAAAGGTGAGCACAGCATGTGCAGTGGGACTTTAATTATTAAATAAATGATAGGATTTAACATCTCCTCTGACCTCTGTTTTTCTGCCATGTCACAGTTTTATTTACATTCCTGGATATTTAAACAGCAGTGAGTCTTTTTGTGGACAATTTCAGGTCCTGCAGGACATGGGTCTGCCCACGGGAGTGGAACTAAAGACTGCTGAGACGGTAAAATCAGAGGAGACGGCTGTAGCTGTGGAGGAATTGAGGCCAGTAGTAACGCCTATTGAAACGAGCACGGCTGCCACGGGAGCAGCCAGTGCAGACGCCACTGATGCAGTAGAGGTATGAAGCTACTCCCTTTTTGTGTTTTGGAGATTTTTCTTTTGCTGCTGAATGCTCTTATTTTACTGACCGTCTCCCTCTCTTCTCAGACTGCTCGTCAACAGGGACCAATCCTGACTAAACACGGCAAGAACCCCGTGATGGAGCTGAACGAGAAACGTCGTGGCCTCAAGTATGAGCTCATCTCAGAGACTGGTGGCAGCCATGACAAACGCTTTGTCATGGAGGTGGAGATTGACGGTCAGAAGTTCCAGGGGACAGGATCCAATAAGAAGGTGGCTAAGGCTTATGCTGCCCTGGCTGCTTTGGAGCGGCTCTTCCCCGAAGGCTCTGTTGCCGAGGCGGCTAAAAAGAAAAAGGGACCACCCATGGTAAGCATCAAGTCAGGCTCACATCTTTGTATATGTGATTTCAGCATCAGCTTAATGAGTTAATCCGTGTCGCAATTCAAATTGTTGAGTAACATGCTGAGGTTAAAGGACGACACATTGCCACAAACTGGGTCCATTAAAGAAGAGATGGTTAATCTAGCTAGACCCCCCCCTCCTTTGTGTAATGTCGGACGAGTTGAGTGTGTGAGAGCTGCCAATGACTCAGCAGATGTTGAGATACAACAAATAAAAAGGAATGTTTAGTGGGTGCTAATTTTAAGCAAGCTAAGCAAATTTTGTTTTATTACATGAATCAGGTATAAACTTGTAAAGCTTACTTGGACGAAACATTACTTTCTGAGTGAAATACAAATTTAACAGCATGATTCTTCTCGGAAATTGTTGTTGTTAGATGGAACAGATGGTTTCAATTGCTAATGTTACGTAACCAACTGTGTGGAAGGACAAAAACACCCTGCAGCAACATTCATAGGCGACACAGGTTAACTGCAGTAGCAGTGTAAAGTTAACGGTGTCTCTTAATGCTGGACGCCACATGTCAGTCAACCACTGCTGAGGGACACGCCCACCAAAAAACTTAAAAATCTAAAACAGTGTTTCCTCAAATATGTGCAAAGAAGGTTTTATATATAATTTATATTTATGAGATGAATTTAGATTTCATCTTTAATGGCGACGTTGATGAGAAACCCAAAGTTTGTTTCCTCTTTTAGCACACTCCAGGTTTTGGCATGATGGGAGCTTCTGGAGGCGGAGACGCAGCTACGCCCAGAGGCAGAGGGAGAGGAGGACGAGGTCGCGGAAGGGGCAGGGGCTTCAATAATGGAGGAGGCTACGGCCAAGGAGGTAAAAACTCACTCTTTCTGTAGCAGACGTATTGTATATACCGGTAAAAAAGACATAATTAACAGGATTAAATTTAAATTCGTGTCTCGTTCCAGGCGGCTTCGGAACATACGGTTACGGGAACAATGCTAACTCCGGATACAGTGAGTGTTCATTTCACCTTTTATGATCCTGGTTTGACTGGATATGTGCTCTTTTCTGTGCTGCTTTTAAGAAGGTTAGGCTTTCATTTACCCAGAGAGAAATGCAAACAAATGTGTGAGCCACTGTGTCAGCATAGATGATGATGTGTCCTGCGGCGGGATGGTGCATCTCCCCAGGACTCTGGAGAGAAAAAAAAAAAAAAGGCCTTTACCACTTCTCACCTGTGCTCTCACAACCTGAACAGAGAATGTAGCCTAATACAGAAAACAGTTTCTTGCCAGAATACAGCAAACAAGACCATATATTAATACTTAAACATGTTGGGATGTTCCCAGTTCAATGATTTTACATTTCTCTGCTTTAAGCCACAGGATTGAATCTGTTTTTGACAAGCCCCCTCTTATGAGAACCCCCTTTCTTCCTTCTGGCAGCCTGTTCTGAGGACTGACCTACCTGAGCGTGACAGGAGCAGAGAAATCTAAAAAAAATAAAATAAAATAAACCCAACAACTCACTTTTAAACACAATCTGACCAAATGAGTCATTCGACTGCCACTTTTTATGGCAGAAAAAAATAAACAAATCTAATTTTGATATTTTCTTCCCTTCTCTGCCCTGTCTCACTCTTTAGGTGACTTTGTCTCAGACTGCTATGGCTACCACGAGTTTGCGACATAGATCTTCCCCAGTCTTAGAAAATCAAAAACAGTCCTCTAGAGAGGATAAAAACATGGACAAAATACACAATAGTGTTCCAGCAGCATCATGAACTCCCTTCACCACCAAGTCCGCAACCCTGGGAATAAAGTGACAACAACATCTCCGCCCCGTCTTGCCAATCCACTTGTCATATCCTGATACCTCGGGGAGACGGTCTGCCACTGCATGCACGTGGCCATAAGTCGCCTTCTGTTCTCTCAACTTGCCGTGGATGTACCTGAACACCTGGACCTCCCTAGACGGCAGGGCTGATTTATTGTAGATTGCCTCCATGTGTCAGGCATGGGACACGGCTTTGTTTCTGGATCATGATTAAGTGAAAGCCTGTGGGAGCTGGACAACGTAACTGCCTTTTTTTGGATTAATGTCAAGACCGCAACAGCCTGGTCTCTTATCTGTCTCCATACTGTTTACCTAGACGAGAAAACTGAGAAAATCATGAATTGTTTTTTATCTCATTCTAATGCCTTTCTGTCACTTCCATTCATTAAGCTGATTTTGTATTTTCTGTCTTGCTTTGGAAAAAAATGGCCACACTGTTTATGTAAAACCTGCTGTTTCTGTGTCATATCAGCAACACTGTTTAGTCATAGCTACACTGAATGCATGATGGTCTTAACGTTGGCAGTGTGTGGTAGTTGCAGTATCCCATCTGTAACAACATCAGGCACTGATGAACTGAGGCTGTTGGCACTAGGTTTGCACACAGACTGGCTGAAATGGAAAATTTCATGTATGTTTGGGAAGGGGAGACTTCTTGCTCTAGCTGTTTTTATATGTTTTGTCTTTTTTTTTTAATAAATGTCATCCTTCACTACTGTCTTACTCCAGGCTCTGAGTTAATTAAACCTGAGTGTATCTCACAGGGCAAATATATAAGTAGTAGATGATAAAATATATCATTAATTATAAATTATACCCATTTTAAGATTGTGCCCTGCTGTTATTTCCCAGATTACTACAACAATGGTGGCACAAATGGAGGAGCCGGGGCATCAACCAGCCCAACAGGTGGCCCTCCACCCAGCACAGCACCAGGATCAGCACAGGGCTCCTATGGTTCATACTACCAGAATGACGGAGCCTACACTGCCACCTCTGCCGCCAAGGCCCCCAAAAAGAAACCCCCTATGCACAAGGGAGGGAAGTCACCCTTTCCAGGCCCCCCAGGGGCAAACAGTGGATCTGCAGGGGGTTACCAGTCCAGCAGCCCCTCGGGGCAGGGCTCCTATAACCAGTATGGCCAGGGTTATGGCCAGGGAAAAAAGAGTTTCAGCCAGAACCAGGGGGCAACGGGCGGGTACTCTTATAGCACTGCCTACCCGAGCCAGGTGACGGGGGGTGCTGGAGGGAGCCAAGACTACAGTTATGAAGGTGAGTTAAGGGAACTTTTTCAGAAGTTGAAAAACACATTTTGTCAGAATGTCTTAAAAAAATAAAGAAAAACTATGTCTGAATGTGCATTTAAGACCATCAAGGAGATGGTTTAATGTGTCAGTGATTACATTTTCTGGTATAACAAGATTATGTGATACATTTCAGAACTACATAATTTTTTATGTAGTAATTATGAAAAAATAGACCAACATTAAAAATATCTCCTCGTGAAAGGATCTTATTAAATTAAGATGACAATATGCTTTATTCATATGAAATCACATGAAGTGCAATAGATATCTCAGTGTACAGTCTCCAACCAATATTAGATTTCCATAAGTCCCTCTGTATTGTTTTGATTCTAAGTTTTCAGAAATTGTTTTCACTGTCGCACTCTTTCCTTGTAGGTTTCAGCAACCAGTCCAATTACAACGCACAGGGAGGAGGGGGCAACCAGGGCTTCGGCAACAACCACTCTCAATACCACAACCCAGTGGGCTACGGCAGAGGAGACGGCAGCATGAATTACCAGTACAGATAGACTATGTCTCTCCCTCTGTGAATCATGGGCACCAAGCACTCGCATCAGTGTCTGAAACCTTCTCCAAAGAAAGTGATCGACGGCTTGCCTGTGCTCTTTTCCATGTTTGCTTCTTATGTGCTTTTCGGTTTATATGTAGCACATGCGGGCACAAAATGAAATGTCTGGACTTTTAAGTGTTGGAGCTGAGTTATGGCTGAATTTAGTGGTCTGTTTCAGTGGTCTGGTCAGTGCTTAGTCTTGTGTTTTTAAGTTGTTTTTTTTTTTTGTTTTTTTTTTATCTGTGCTACCAGTCCTCATCCTCATCACTCAATATGAAGGCTGATGTTACAAGTTACTCACTAGCTCTGACTCGGTTTCCTTTCTTATAAAGAGTTGTGTGGACAGCTTTTTTCTTTTTCATGTGAAACTAGTAAAATCTTGTAGTTTGAAACTACAAAGGTTGTTGTATTTTTTGTAACAATTCAATAGACCCAAATAGCTTGGTCTCTTCATTGCGTGTAATTTGGGCTTTTTTTTTTCTCTCTTTTCTTTTTTTAAATCTAACGTGATGTAGTTATTTTAATAAATCATTTTGAAAATTACTGGAAACATTCTGATGTTAAATCTACATTTCTCAGTGTAGCTTTTTGATTGGGTGGGATTTGTTCTTGTTAATGTATAACAAAGTGTGTTTGTATTAATAATAAATGATTTTTATTTTGAATAGAGGTCTTAATCAGAGTTTTGACTTTAAAGTATCAAGTATTTGTACCAATGATACTATTAATAAAAAGTGGAAAATTTATGGCCTGAGAAAAGGTGTCCTATTAGAGTAACTGTAGATACAGTAGGTGACCACAATTAAGTCCCGAAATATCTGATATCTGATCAATATGTTTGTGATACAATACAGCTGATTAAATTTCATATGAAGACTAAATAAAATACTAGTTTTTATAATTTTCCCAGCATCAATTCACACAGAAATGAATCAAATCCATGCAAATCAAAATTAATTTCCTATTAACTTATTTTTTATTTTTTCATTTTAATTATTTAATTTAAATTTGGCCAACAGGAAGATTCAACACAGTTTCTGATGTTCTAGGATGCCGAAAATAAACTTTTTTCCCCCAAATTACCTTACGGGCGGTGGAAAAATAAATTGACAACAGTATTTACGGTAATTCGTTTCCTCTGTTTTTACGTGTCGCTACTTCAGTATATTCGGCCTTTGGGACAACGACGTCACATCCGGTCCTTCTTTGCTTCGCAGGGCTCCAGCATGGCGGACACCGGTGTGGTGGAGACGCTTCTACAGCGGATTGAGAAGGCGGACGATGGCGTGGACAGCCTGGAAGTGGCTAACAGTCTCGGGCTGGACCACCAGGTCATCGTCGGAGCCGTGAAGAGTCTGCAGGCCGTCGGCGACGTGAGTTTCCCGGGATGAGTGGCGACGGAAGTCCGACTGTCACCGTCAACACTGTTCATTTAGTGTGACTGATGCAATAAGGACGTCAAGTTTAAAGAGTCGAGAGCTGTCAATCAGACCGGTTTAGTAAGCTCGATGTAGTGAGAACACTAAAGTGCAGTATAATACACTGGGTCAAATAACATGTATATTTACATCTTTAAAGTGACATACAGGTGAGGTGACAGCCATGTTTGTTCTGTCCAGGTAATCTCAGCCGAGCTGCGCTCCTCCAAGCGCTGGGAGCTGACGGATGAGGGCACGGAGATAGCCGACCAAGGCAGCCAGGAAGCCCGGGTCTTCGGCTCCGTCCCGGTGGAGGGTCTGGCACAGAGTGAGCTCATGGTGAGTGCGACCGGTGGACGAGTGACCCGTCCCCTGCAGGACTGAAAACTGAGGGAGAAGCTCGTGTGAACATTTAGTTTAATGTGGGTTCAGCTGTGGACACGAAGGGGAAGGATGAAAATGACTCCCAAATATTCAACTGACCTCTGAAAACTGGACACTTAAAACAAAAAAACACTGAAGTGAAATACTAATTTTCCAAAATACTAAAAATAAAGGACAAGTACACAAAATCAGCCTTTTAAAGAATTAAGTTTAGCTGTCTTTTATAAGCTTTTAGCTGACAACAGTGAGAGGTGCTGCACTGCTAAAAGCTACTGATTCAGTCACAATGGTGGTTCAACAAAGACAGTTTTAAGATTCAGTTTTTAAGATTTGTTTGAACATCAATAACGTGAGAGATTTATGTTTTAGATAATTTACCATATGAACAAATAAAAGTTTAATTGAACTTTATCACTACAGTTTACAGTCACAACTAAACAGGTGTTAGTGGATTGAGATTTAAACCCCCTAGATGAAAGGGTGTACAGTGTTGGGAGATTATTTTCTATCATGTTCCTGGTGGAATTTAAAGGAAGAAAATTATTATTCTTATTATTTTTTATTATTATTACCATATAAAGTTAGGAACTTGATACTCTAATTGTCATGATCTGCCCCTAAAATGACTGGTGTTGAATTTATGATTTCCTGTTTTATTTTGAAATTATTTTCCTTGTGTCCAATTACCTTTGCCTCCCTTAATCGCAGCTAAAAACTGAAAGTTAATAACACTCACTCAACTGAGATTTTGATCCTAAATGCTGACATTTTTATTTGTAATTTTGAACAGCCCATTTATAACAAATACTTTGAGGTTGTGTTTTCTACTGTGTGTTTTGAGTGACGTTGATGAACTTCTTCATTCGTCCCTGTGTAGAAACTTTCCTTTGGGAAGATCGGCTTCAGCAAGGCCATGTCCAACAAGTGGATCAGAGTGGACAAGGCACACGAGGGCGGCCCGAGGATATTCAGGACTGTATGTGTTTCTTTATAACAACCTGCTATCTTGTGCCTCGTGTGATCGGCGGTCCCCATGAATAAGTGGTATGTGTGTTTGTTGTGTTATGTGTTGTTGCTCAGGTGGAGAGCATAGAGGACCAGGTCAGACAGAAGCTGCTCCTCGTACAGAAAGGCAACACGTCTCAGCTGGAAGAGAAGGAGAAGAACGAGCTGAAGAAGAGGAAGCTGCTCTCTGAAGTGTAAGTCCCACAGACCTTGAGACGTAAATGCTGAATGTGCTCCTTTGTCTGCCAGTAGGTGGCAGTAGAAGCTTTGTTGTGGCTCAGTGCCATCCATAAACGTTATTAACGGCTTCATTGAATAGTTGTGGTTTCCTGTTGCCAGCAGTGTTTTGCAACTCCTTATGATCCCAAGCCTGCCAGAAAATATGGGTTTGCTTCTGAGAATACAGCAGCTGACCGACATTTCATCACACGGGGGGCAGATTGGAGTCCTTCTGTTTTGTAACACAGCCGTGAGATCAACTAGTTTAACTTTGCAGGTTCATTCATTACCCTATCAGCATGCAACGTTAGTCTTGTGTGAGAAGAATGTGTTGTGTGGGTTTGTGAGGAAAGATCTTTGGGACAGTTTGAAGATCCCTCATGTGTCTTTGCGGCTTTTTAATTCCTTCAACAAACAGCCACATGTCAGGGTGATGTCGGTATCAGGGCTTAGTGCAGAGCCACGAAGTTAAATGGACGTGACGTAACACTATTTGAGGTCCCTGATAACTAAAGCCTCCGTTTTTAGAAGAGACCTAATCATCAGATTTTCTTTGGATGTGCAAATGAACGACTCTGGTTGTGAGGGGAAGCTACAGACTCAGTTTTCATTCAATCTGAAACGATAATTTCAGTCGTTTTTCGAGCAGAAATGACTGAACCATTCTCTGATTTGTGGCGATGCTTTTCTTTGTTTTATATGATATAAAATTGAGCGTTGTTTTGGATCAGAATATCAGAGTAACCTAACAATATGAAGACATCACCCTGCGCTTTAGGTAACCGTGGTGGCCATTTTCACTATTTTATAGACAAAACAATTCACCAGTTAACGGATGAAATAATTGGCATCATGACCAAACAAAATTTCTAAAGAATCAAAGCTGGTCGTCCTCCGAGGCCACTGTGTGTTTCCAAGTCTCCTCCTCCGCTACACGAGATTGAAGTTGACTGAACCATGTTAACTACTCCAGGTTGCAGATTCAGCATCGGATATTTAAAATATAGACACAATAAGACGTTACCATGAAGTTCAAATTTGTCATGGAGATAATCTAAATACTCAAAATACATTGTTCATTATATATATGCAAAACTAATCACCAACATTAACCTCACAATGTCCACGGATGACTACATTTTGGATGTTGTCGTTTAGACGAGTGAAATCTTCTCTGGATCGAGACCAAGGTGAACATTCTTCCAAAATCCTCTTACTCAGAAATACAATCTCTCATGAACCGTTAGCTGGACTACAGATGCGCTAAGCTGATATAACTAAGCGTCACCCTCCTTAGAGAGGATCTTACCAGGAAATATTGACCGCTGAGCGTAATAAAACATGATGTAGTGACGTTTACTGAGTGACCGAATACGTCACAATGTTGTTTTTTCACTGTTTTTAAATCCTCTACATTGACATACATTAAATAAATGATGCAGACTGTAACGTCATGTCTGGTTAAGGCAAGAAGTAAAAATAATAATAGTCTGCAGGTAATGACTATTTTCATTATCAATTCATACTTGTTTGAGTGACCAGAAAAAAGCAAGTTAAAATGATCTGTTGTTGAGAATATGCCTCAGTTTGTTTGTTTGTTTGTTTAGAGACTCAGTTCCCTCCCATTTCTTCTGATCACCTCTGAAATGTTTCTACACCCTGATTGGAGTTCACCTTGGTCAATTCAGCTGATTGGACCTGATTGAGAAAAAGGCACACACCTGCCTATATCAGGTGTCACAGCTGACGACGCAGATCACAGCACAAAACCAAACCACGAGGTGAAGCCGCTGCCTGCAGAGCTCAGAGACGGGATTGTGTCGACGCACAGATACAAAAAAAAGAAATTCTGCTCTTAACGGTTCCTCAGACGAACAGTGACTTCCATCATTCTTACATGGAAGAAGTTTGGAACAAACAGGACTCCTACTAGAGCTGGACGCTCCAACTCTCAGACTATGAGAACAAGATTCTCTGGTCTGATGAAACCAAGTTTGAACTGTTTGGCTTCAGTTCTCAGCTTCTCGTCTGGAGGGAAACAGACATGGTGTATTGAGCCACTCACAGTGTCTTTATTGTTGTTCTGAGTCATTTTTTTATTTTTTTTTTTATTTCTGCTTTTAGGACGGTGAAGAATTACTGGATCACTAAAGGAAACTCCTTCAGCACCACCCTCACCAAACAGGACACGGAGCTCACGCCTGAGATGATTGCCAGGTGAGTCCACTCTCTACTTATATGGACTAGATTTTAAATGTTTTGAATCGTGTCTGATTTTTCTTTTATATAAATTTGAGCACAACTGGAGATGGTGTCCTGTTTGCCCTCCTCTGATGGTCAGTGTCGGTGTGCAGGGTCTCAAACAAAGGACACAGAAAAAACCTCTGGCCATAAAAAGGGGACAAGTCCAAAGATGAGGACTTTGTCCTAAAGGCAGGGCAGGACATTCATTCAGTGTAACCAGAGCAAATGCTGTGACCTGAATCATTTAGACTGGCATGTTGAGACAGTAGCTGGAAAATTTAAGTTCCTTTTTTGTTTTTTAATGGTCTTGAGACGGTTAATTATTTCTCTTGTGTTGCTTTATTAATTGAACCAGTCACACAAGTGAACAGCTGCTTATGATTTTGACATGACATTCAAAAATCTGAAATGTGTATATGTATATCTGAACCCTGTGATGGGCACTGTATCTGCAAGAAGAAAATCAGGTTAGATAAATAAATAACAGACATGCTCATGCAGCTTATTCTGTTTTCATTCGGAGGCATTAACGTGTCGGCAGAATGAAAAAAGCTTTCGTCTCAGGTTTGCATGAAATCATATCATAGAGGGGATTTAGTTAAAAGCTGTATCCAGATGTTGCCCAAATTTCAAATTGATGGTGCTTTTATTTCTCTGCACTGATTGTGGACATCATAGATTTGATGGCTGTAGATAATAAATGCTCAGATGATGGTGGTTTTAAAGGGAATTATTATGTATCGTTACCTGATTGTGGAAAATACAGTGGTTTGCTGAAGCTGCAGACAGTCCTCCCTCCTCTAACTTCTCTCCTTTTTTTTATTCTTCTGGTGTTTGTGATGAAGTGGAAACTGGAAAGAGAAGAAATTTAAGCCCTACAACTTTGAGGCCATGGGTGTAGCCCCAGACTGTGGCCACCTGCACCCGCTGATGAAGGTTCGAACACAGTTCAGGCAGATCTTCCTGGAGATGGGGTGAGTAGCTGTGAAAGAAGCCTCCTACACACACACACACACACACACACACACACACACACACACACACACACACCCCCCACAAAATTTCTGTTTTTCTGCAGCTTCACCGAGATGCCGACCAACAACTTCATAGAAAGCTCTTTCTGGAACTTCGACTCCCTGTTCCAGCCCCAACAGCATCCGGCCAGAGACCAGCACGACACCTTCTTCCTTTCCGGTGAGTGTGTGTGTGTGTGAGAGATACAGTTCTCCCTGTGTGTCCAGTCCAAGTGATTCACACTGATCATTTACTGTGAACATCATTTTCCAGACCCAGCACTTGCCCATGAGTTCCCCCAGGACTATCTGGAGAGAGTGAAGCGGGTCCACTCAGAGGGAGGCTTCGGTTCACAGGGGTAAGACATAATCAAGCGCTCGCGTTACAGGTAACATTATAGCCGTCTCTGCTTCCCGCAGCAGGATCAACAAAGTCGGTATCCTGCTTCTTTCAGGTACAAATATGACTGGAAGATAGAAGAGGCTCAGAAGAACATCCTCCGTACTCACACCACGGCGGTCAGCGCGCGCATGTTGTATAAACTTGCACAGCAGGTGAGTTGCACATACAGAACACACACTTGTTCAAATGTTCAGGAGGTTACGGTGGTCTGTTTATCAATAATAAGCAGCTGGAAGATGAAGCCACCTTTGCTATGAATTGGAACAGTGACTGATCTGAGTCTGATGCCTGACTTTGCTAAAGCTCTTTTGGCTGAAAGGGAAGAAAATCCCAGCAGCCAAATTGCAGAAAGCTGCAGGTGTCCGCATACTTTTGACCACATAGCTTACCTGTTGTCATTAACCATGAGCCTCTTCTCCCTCTTCTTCCTCCAACTGTCCACCAGGAGAAGTTCACCCCTGTCAAGTACTTCTCCATCGACCGGGTGTTCAGGAACGAGACCCTGGACGCCACCCATCTCGCCGAGTTCCACCAGATCGAGGGCGTGGTGGCCGACTACGGACTCACACTGGGAGACCTCATGGGCATCCTGCATCAGTTCTTCAACAAATTAGGTCAGGATTTATATTGGGATTAACAACTCTAGTGTTTCTGAGATGCTAGTTGTGCTTATTGATGCGTATTGATCTGTTTAAACGCTCAGAATCATCGATCATCTACATTGTGTCACTTAAAGCATGAATTTCCGATCAAATTTTTCGTGTAATGTTTTGTCAATGTGAAAAGTTTTGCTTATTACTCATTTGTTTTTCTTCTAGGAATTACCAAACTGCGCTTCAAGCCTGCCTTCAACCCGTACACAGAGCCCAGCATGGAAGTGTTCAGCTACCATGAAGGTATGATCCACCTCCTCTGTTCTACCTGTGTCGCTGTGTGTTCACCTGGCTGCTGTTCTCTGTCCTCGAATAACAGTCTTATCATAAAACTTGACTTAAGACTAAATCAAAGCTTTTTTTGGTTTGTCCCACCAACTGTTTAATTTCGTACATACAGGACTAAAGAAGTGGGTGGAGGTGGGAAACTCTGGGATCTTCAGACCAGAGATGCTGCTGCCCATGGGTCTTCCTGAGGATGTGTCTGTCATCGCCTGGGGCCTGTCTCTGGAGAGGTGAGCATGCGCACACACTCGCATCAAATATGAATTTAAAGTGTTCGGGGCGTCTGCAGCTTTAAGCGATCACAGCTGACCTGCATTTTATTTTACCGTCATGTCGGCTCGACGACGTGGGGGTTTTGAAAATGGGAGCATATCTGTGTGTGTGTGTGTGTGTGTGGATTGTAGGTGTGTGATTCTGCGTCTGTAGACGTCATGAGTCCTGTAGTTGTGTAGGCACTGAGCTCACATCTGACCCACATATCAGATATTTAGGTTTGTCTGCAGAGGATTATCCCTGTGTATTCATGATTGGGATTTGCTATTTACAATATTTATTGCTATTTTTCATGTTGTACCATAAACTATGTTCATTATTAGTGTGTTGCTAGCTAATTAAAATCATGTTAATCGTCTGTTGGTCACTGCTGCTGATTGAAGAATAGTTTTTTTTAATTTAAATCTTGTAATTTGAGGTTTAAGTGAGTGTCACAGCTAATAACTGTGGGGTGAGTGAGCTGGGAAAGGCTCTATAATCCACACTGAGTAAGTAATCCCCCCCCCCCCCTTCTAACCAATCCTGTTGTTTTTGCTCTGACCTGTCAGACCTCGAGTAGCTGCAACACAAAAACACACTGTTACGGCTGCGTTTTGTACAACATGAACTGTTGCTCACTTGTCCTCTGTCCCGCAGGCCGACCATGATTAAATACGGCATCAACAACATTAGAGAGCTGGTGGGACACAAGGTGAACCTGCAGATGGTTTACGACAGCCCCATCTGTCGACTGGACTCCTGAGTTTCACGCAGCTATTATTAATATTCATATTTTTGGATGGACAGACTTTACCTCTGCTATGTAACATCTGACTCTCGGTTGAGGAATCCCTCCACCAGACGGCTCATCTGAACCCGAGCGGGCGGAGGTGTTTCTCCATTCAGATCTCAAACAGGTTTTCAAAGGGCTTTAACTCGTAGGATCAGCGTTTGTATGAACTTGATACTCTGCTGCTACGTAAAACATCAGTGAGTCCTGACTTTGTTACAGACCAGCGAGACCTATTGTTTTGTTTTTTTACATTAAGTTACTACAGATACAACCGACTTGTACAGAGGAAAAATGCATACAAACTGTTGAAACACAAAATTAAAGTTTTTTCCGAATACTAATATAATCTGACTTGTGTGTTTCTTGATGCGAACATGACTGACTGTGTCTGGCTCACTTGTAAACTTGTGACTTCCTGATGTCCTCATCTCAAATCACAACATGAATACAGTTCATCTGATATCAAACACAAGCACAGAGACATTTCCTTCATTTCACGGCTCTAGACTAAAGTTCAGAGACAGTTCGGAGCTTGAATTAACTTACTAAGCTCCTGCTGCAAGAACTGATTACGTGACACTGGAGTTGTAAATAATTTGTCTGCAAAGGTCTTAAATTTACCAGAATCCTTTCACCTTCTTTCTATAAAAGATATTGCCAAACGACATTAACCTGAGGGTGTTCTGGATTTTGTAGCTGTGTGTTTCAAATGTGTTTCAGGCCTTTGTTTAATTTGCATAAAAATTCCTTCTGACTTGATTAAAGGGATTTTAAATGCGGCGGCAAAATTAGTCATTGTAAGTTTTCCTTTCTCCTCGCTGAACACACGATGACGTCCAGGAATAGAAGCTGCAGTGACCTGGTCTTAAATGAGAACTTGGCTCACTTTCCCAGCATGCCACATACACTTTTGTGCTATAAGCTGTGCTGATAGGCTCTGCGTACCGGAGGGGGGGGGGGGGGGAGGGGGTGTCGGGGATGTCCATGAGTGCGCGTGACACCTGCGATAAAGGCCGCAGGATTAAGTTGTGTTGTGTACATGTTGTGAATTGCTGGAACTCTGTTAAGTCTTCCTCTTAAGCTAATCCCTCAGTGTCTTGAAATAACATTTTACCAAAGTGTGAGAGACAGCCAGCTGGTCGGCTGGTTTACCGGCTGGAAGCAGCTTTGTGGACGCGACACCTACAGATACTGATCTCCTGAACCTTATTGTTCAGAACTTTAAAGTAACAGCGGTAACTGAAGTGTCACGACTGGTGATCTGTTCTCACCCGTCTCTTGTTGCGCAGGTGGATTATATCGGTGCAACAGATGGACAATCTTTCAATCTCACCCTGCTGATACAAACACAAGTCACTCACACTGAACGGTCAGCAGCTCCAGCTCCACTCTGACATTGTGCTTTGTTTAGAAAAAAACCTTTATTTCATCCACAGAGAAGTAAGACGGTAGGTTTTCTGTACGGTACCCAGAACACATGTAGTGTCTGCTAAACTTCATCTAACGTGTCTAACAGCTTCTCAGTGAAGCTCAGGCACACAGAGACAATGATCTTCAGTAGTCCTTTGTGTCCTTGGGATGTCCTTCAGGGTGTTTGCTTTGACTTTTCTGTTGATATGACATGTGTGAGACACTTTCTCATTTACAATGTAAGACAGGACACAGATGATCTCCCAGTATTATTGTATGTCTGCTGGCAGAGGAGGGGAACATGAAACGGGGGGTTTCTACACATATATGATAACGACCTCTTGACCCGCCACATATCCCAAGTATTTATTCCCTCGGGATGCTGGTCTCCGTGGTCAGTCCTGGGCTGCCAGAGAAGGCCATAGGGCTGTGGCTGGTCGGGCTGTGGGTGTGTGGGAAGAAAGAGGGCATGTAGGGAATGGCAGCCAGCAGCAGCGGGCTGGTCTGGGGGCTTTGATCGTGGGGGATGGAGATGACCACGTCGTCCTGGTCCCACACGTGGAAGGCATTGTGGCAAATGGATGTGCAGAGGGAGGATGGCTGGGGGCCATGCGGTGCGCGTTGTTGTCTTTGTCTATATCTTCATCACCAGTCGGACCCAACACGCATTCTAAACAAGGGAGGCATTGGTTAGAGATTTGATCTAATAAAACCACCAATAACAAACGGATGTGAGGTGATTCCCAACCAGAGGTACATGTGCCAGTGAGTACTTTTGACTGCAGCAACTCATTTGAAAAAAATATTATATGATTTCATTAAAACATTTGTTGAGAATGAGAGTGAGTGGAAGAAAAATTAGCAGTTAACTAAAACTAATGGCTAAACTGTTGAAATAGATCATATTAGCTAAGTCATAAATGAATGTTCAGACATTAAAAAGTGGATAAATGTTGAGATAATTTCAGCTGGATGAACAAAAAGCCAAAAGTAAATACATGTAATAGTCTGAATGACTGAAACCACTTTTATAGAGTTAAATAACATCCAGTTTAAAATCTGAGCACAGCTGGAACATAGTGGTGTTGGTGAAGGGATACTTGAGTTCAAGTGACAGAGGTGTGGGAAACACTGCTAATGTGAAACTACCCCTTGTCTTTGCATTAGTATCATGCATCCAGATGTGCCGTGTTTCTGTTTCATTTGAGCACGAGCAACATGACAAATGATAATCCTGAGTGGACTGACTCTAATAAAAGTGTAACGTACCTACATCGATGATGCAGGCTCCTTATTTTACCAATGAGTTACAAACATGTATAAGTGGTAAAAGGAACCTTATTGTAAAGTGGAAAAAAATCATTTATTATTCAGTTACTATGAGACTCCTTTACCAGTTATAAAAACTTGTAAGTGAATAATAAGTGATGTTTTACACTTTACAATAAAGCTCATTTTACCAGTTATATATTAATATATAAACAAATGTATAAAAACTCTGTTATAACTTGTTTTTATTGTTTATTTATGATTTATAAAGTGTTAACAATAACTTAATTGTAAACTATTTATAAATCATTTATAAGGGTAGTATTATTATAAAGTGGTACCAGCGTAACTATATCTTAAATTAAATTTCTTATGAGGTCATACCTGCTATGTCAATGGCCAGATCCTTGATGAGATGTCCAACTATAGCATAGGCAACTCCAACTACTACCAGGGCAGCCATGAGCAGGTACACCACCGCCTTTGGCAAAGGGATGAGGTCCTTCACTGGGGGCTTGTATTGCCTGTACAGGGGGTCGTCTATTGACGTCGAGTATGGGTAAGCCTGTGCTTCATCAGTGGAGTTCAGACCGGTGAAATTATAACCATTCATGTTTAAAGACTTATGATTATTCCAAATGAGAAGGACTCCTTTGGTTTCTTCCTCCTCACACCATCCTCCAAAGACCACAGAGATATTCCATAGTGAGCAGTCAAAAAACAAAAATCTGAGTTACTGCTGTGGGACAGTGGATAAATTCTGTAAAGAAAACAAGAGAAACATGTCAAAAAATAAAAATAAAACGAAAAAGAGGTTAACAGCATTTTAAATTACTTTGCATTTCACCTCCAACCTTATTCAGCAGCTTCAAATCCATCCAAGGTGTTTGATGGGATGCTTCTTCCTGGTTCAGTGAATCCCACAGGTGGAACAGCCGCGGGGTGGATGCTCGGGTCAGGAGCGGCTCCCTCCGCCTCTGTCCTCGGTGCTGAAGTGAAGCTCCGCTCGCCGCCCGTGAGTGATCAGCTGTCGGGTCCGCCCACCGCCCGCCGCGCCGCAGCTCCCTCCACATGCCTCTGACACGCTCCTGCGTATATTGCCGCTGTCACCGTGCCCTTAATTCCTTCAAGTTACCTATAAATCTCCTCGTAGGAAACAAACCAAGTCCTTTCCGATGAGTGGAGAGCTATTTGTACTGATCCAAGTTCTTTAGAGTTTCCCTGATGTAAGGTGTGTGTGCCCGGGTGTGGAGGCGGGCAGGAACATGAACAGTTACTCCATGTTACAGTCTATTACACCCACACCCCAGTATGACCTCCGTGCTTCAGGTGTAACATCATTAAACCAGGGTAATTCCTCCCACATGCACTATTTTCACCTGAGAATGAAAGTGGCAACCTGTATATCACGCAGACAGTGGACACCTGCTCAAACACTTAAAAGTGCTGGGTTAAAAAATACCTTAAAGTGCAACTTAACAACAATTAACTTTAAAGTTGCACTACGGTGTTTTCTGACTTATTCACCAATACACATTGGGCCTCATTCACCAACAGTTCTTAATAAGAATTTTCTTCTTAAAACCCACTTACGCACTTTCGACAAAGATTCTGACATTCACCAATGTTTTCTTATTTGAGATTTGTGCTTAGAACAGAATCTACGCACTTTTACGCACATTTGAGTGCTGACATGTTTGAGCAAAATAAGTGGTTATTGCATTTTCTTCTGTTGTACAGTTATATAATATAATATTATTTAAATTAAAATAATATTTTAATAAAAATAGCTTTTGTTATTTTACAAAACATTATGCTCTTTTAAAATAAATGAACGCTACATTAACACTTAACCGCTCGTTTGCGGCTCACTTCCTGCTGCGGTACCTCCACTTCATAACTACTAAAGTTGCTTTTGCGTTTTGATTCCGGTGCTCGTCTTTAGATTTTCGTTTTGGCCTTTTTCTCAACTTTCCCTTTCGGTGTCTCTTTATGACTTCCGTCTGTGTCTGCACACGAGCCTCCAGTCTCGCGCCCTTTTTAACGGCATTTTCGGGCGTTATGCTAATTAGGGCCAACTGGCACACGCTTTCAATCCATGAGGAGATTGGCATTCATCAATCTAAGAACACAGGTGCGCACAATTCATGAATCTGACGTATAGTTTTCATTTCTGTCAGCTATCAGCAGAACAGCATGAAGCAAAACCATGTGAATCGCAAAGGGACTCACTTTTTAAAAAAAGAGTTTTATAGACCATATTGACATGGCGGCCATTTTCCTCTGACATCATGCTGACGGTGGGAAACCTTGAACACTTAAATGTCTGTGAATAAATCCTGTGGGAGAATGGCAAGATGTTTGAAAAACTTGACTTGTTTACCTTCACTTTCCTTTTGACCACATTGATAAACGGGGCAGATGGAAACACTGTTAGCTAATGCTAGGCTAGCAAACGTGAAGTTTGCAATAAACATAAATAATAATAAACATGTTGGCTCTACAAAAGTTGTCAGATTACAAATGAATCCACTGGCTTGTGCAAATATTAAGCATTAACTTATGTTATATAGTTTCATAATCAACCTGCATCAATTTACAGTAATATGACAGCGGAGCAAGTGTATCACTGCAAACTTAACCAAGTGAAAAGATAGCAAAGCAGCTAATGTTACATTGCTAGCTTGGTTACATCCAGTATGGTTTACTTCCAGGCTGAAAGAAATGTTTCCCAGATCTGCGTAATTTGAGAATTAATTTATTCCTTTCCTACTGGGTCATGTAGCACTCTCAAACGGTAATGTTAGCTAAGAAATGAATGAATGCTAACGTTAGCATATCTGTTGTCTTTTCCGTCACTCATCGATCGTGAAGCATCAAATTGAAAATATTTTTCAGAATCTCTATGTTTATACGACTTGCAACCTGGAGCACAGCAGTACAACATCAACACAGCATTTCAGCTTCCCACCCCGAGTTTGATGTCCGAGGAAAATGGCCGCCAACAAAAGCTCGCTGCAGTGATGTCGCAGTGTACTCCAAGATGTCGTGTGTACACCATGACATCACTGTTGGGTGTGATTACAGAGGTGCAACAAAGCATAAGTCTGACCATACCTAAGTATTTGTGTTACAATAGACTTGAAACTTTAAACAAAAGAGGGGGGTATTACAGTTTCTCCTGCCCAGTGGTCTGCAGTGTGGGACAGGTCCTATTGTTGGAGGCAATTTCTGCTGCTGCAGCATATAACAATACTTTAATCACCAAAGCAGTGGTCAGATCCAGTGTCTGACGGCTGATGTGTGATGTGCTCAAGATCATCCTCACAACATCTGGCCAGGTGGAGACATATTAGTCAAACACCTTCATGATCACATATTAAAAGGCTTTTTCCAGGACTTTCAAGGCCCAAATTCAACAAATTCAAGGACCCAACATGGCATAGCTTGAGCCACCTTGATCAAGGTTGATTGCTGTTGCAACTTCCTCAGTCGGTTAAAATTGTCAGGAAATTACAACATTCAAGTTGAAAATCTGCAAATTTTTGACATGTAGCATCATTTAAAATTGAAGATGTGCATTTAACCTATCCCACAAAGGCTGCAGCACAAATCCCAAATAAATCATAATCTTGTATTTTTGGTGTAGTCAGAGGATCAGTGTGTTTGTCCCAATTAAATGCTCCAAAAGTTTATCAATAGCGCCGCGTCACTTTGACAGCGCTTCCAAATGACTGAGGTTATAATCCAGATGATTATTGTAAATGAAAAGCATCCTAATTATCTGAGTATTAGTCTGCCTTAGCTGCTGCTAATGTGTGGATGAGAGGATATGAGAGAGCGCGAGCGAATCCAGGAGACTGCAGCCCTCTTTCTTTCAACAATTAATTTCATCTCACATCACGAGGGAACCACCACGCCATCTTCCATCATCCCTGACAGAAAGGACACAGAACAAACAGTCCACTCGGGGTGCAATTTGTCACAGTGAGTCACAGCTACACATGCCCCAAAAGATGAAAGGCTATTGGCCAAAAAAAAAAAAAAAAAAAAAATGGAGAAGTAATTTCCTTATGTAAGCACCATGTAGAACATGCCTGGGCATCATGTACGGCCAGGGATTTGCCGGTTCTTTAATACCCTCCACTTCAAAGGGGCAGAGGCAGACATGCAATGAAGCTGGAGAGGATGGAGGTCTTTATCTGTCCAGCAGCACTGCCCACCCCAACATCCCTCAGGCCCTGATGGATTCAAATTGAACGAGGAAAAAAAGAAAAAAAACCAAAAACACCCAGAGATTATCTTCTCAGAACTGAGAACATTTTGTGGGGTTCACGTCTCCTTAACTGTCCTGGACATGAAGTGAGGTAGAAATGGAGAGAGAGAGTCTTTAAGTGAGAGATGAAAGGATGGAGTGTGTCTGGATCTCTGTAGAGTACATTCATTCCTGGATTTTGTTGCATTATAACTTTTACTTGGTATTGGTTTCGTAACAGCCGTCACTGGTGCAGGAAACATTTAGATCCTTCACTTAAAGGAACAGTTTAACATTTTGAGAATTATGCTTTTTATCTCCCTTAGACGACCTAAAAACCAAACTTAACTTTTTGTGCAGATTAAACAGTGTGAATGATGCGGTAAAACATGAGCTTTGAAGGACCAAGTGTGTAGGATTTAGTGGCATCTAGTCGTGAGGTTGTAGACTGTAACCATCTGAACCCCCCCCCCCCCCCCCCCCCCCCCCCCTTTCCAGATGTGTAGGAGAACCTATGGTGGTAACATTCAAACACCTCAAGAATAATGATTGATTTTTCACTGTGATGTACTCTGGATCAAATAACAGCTGGCTAGAAAGGTGTTTCTTACCTTATCCAACTTGCATTTCATTCTTCATGCAGACACTTGAATAACTTAAATAACTTTTCTTTATTTAGATCTTGGATCAACATCTTTGACGTCTGGAAAACCATGCAAACTTATGACATCTTAGTGTTAGAGCCAGTAAAGTGCTACAAGTACTCACAATAGTAACTGTAAAATACACCAAATTATACAGTGACAACATTCGCATAATTGGATCAAATTAAAAACACAAAAGCTCTGCAGGTGATTCCAAATGAGTTGCGGGAATTTATGCTTTGTGGCTTTGTAATTACAGTATCAACTTTGCATACATCAGTAACCAACAATAAATCTAGATCTTGACCTCATTCGATCTATTCATAGTTTGTGAATGACAATGAAAGTCCATAAGTGGGAAATGGGGAGCTGAAAAAGAAACCACTGCCACATTGTTGTGACGGAGAGTAGAAAAATAGCCCTCTTTGAAGATCGACGTCTGAATTAATCACACTTCACTTCACAAGTTTGGTGACAGACTTGACTTGTTCTTTCTCTCAAAATAAAGCACTCAATATATATTCTACAAACCTGAGAGAATACAAATGTTGCCATTATGCAGATGACACTTCATCCAAACTATCTGAAAACTGTTTGTGAGTTGGCCCGAGTCGCGCTGGCTGGGTGTCCGCTGAGAGCTCGGATCTATTTGTCCACAGTGAAGGACTGCAGTCCGGTGATGGCTCTGCCCAGGATCAGAGCGTGGATGTCATGAGTACCTGCAAGAGGAGACAGTAAATATCAACAGTCCACATCTAACTTCATAATGCACTCAAGACACATTCGACATGTTTAATATACGTATGCAAGTCTCATGTGGAACTAAAGCCAAATTTAAACTCTTCTAACTCGGTTCTGTTACTGCTCCCTCCCTCCATCCTCATCCTCCTCCTCCTCACCTTCGTATGTGTTGACAGCTTCCAGGTTCATGACGTGGCGGATGATGTGGTACTCGTCTGCGATGCCGTTTCCTCCCAGCATGTCTCTGGCCTGCCTGGCGATGTCCAGGGCTTTACCGCAGCTGTTCCTCTTGAGCATGGATATCATCTCTGGGGCCGCTCTGTTCAGGAAACACCATGTTTGTTTCTGCAGTTTTTCATTAGGAGTACACAGGGTTGTTTGTGTGGCGGATTGTAGCTGATGGATTTTACATTTTAGCCAGTAGAACAGACCATAATATATAATTCTCAATATTCTTTAAAAACAGTAAAGTTTCTGATCACTCGGTTTTGATTCAGTGTCAGTTGTATCTCTGTAGTGTATGCAATGCACACAGAGGCCAACCTCTACTGCTCTCTAATGGTTTCATGACATGTATAGTTTGAGTTTGACACTGTTGAGAACCACAGAGGGGAAAATAATTTCCCTCAACCTGACAGAAAGAGGTCAGAGGGACCACGTGACATCCCCTTTAATAAACTTCAGTTTGAGGATAAAGTTACTTTTTCTCATCGATGAGTCGTCCCAGCTGCAGACACGATTGTAGGCCGATGGTGATCTCAGTCAGCATGTCGGCCATTTTCTTCTGCATCAGCTGATTCCTTGCCAGCGGCACGCCAAACTGGATTCTGGTTTAGAGAACAACACAATGTTATCTTCTATCATGAAAACATCTGACCAAATTAAATTTAAAAATCTGCACTTTGATGAACAAATATCGTTTAGCGGATTGTGCTGGAATATATTGCACCATGTAAATATTTTAACTTATTGAAGTATTCAGACTTCAGTTACTGGAGATCAAGACACTTATGCATTTTCATCTGTGACATCTGACCTGTCGAGTGTGTACTGACGAGCTGCATGGAAACAGAACTCTGCAGCACCCAGAGCTCCCCATGCGATACCGTAACGGGCGTTGTTCAAGCAGCCGAAAGGACCCTGGAAGCAGCAAAGTGAGTGTGATGAATGATTACTCCTGTGTGTAGTCTACAATTCTAAGTTTATTAAGTGTCACATTAAGCTAAAATCCCTTTAGGAAATATACAAGTTGTTAAATCATCAACTTTATTTCATGGGTATATTATGAATGTAATAGAACTAAGATGTACAATGATTCTGTATCGTCCATACACACGTTACTGCATCAATAATATTCATCGTTTCACTCCACTCACCGCAAGGCCAGATACTTTAGGCAGCAGGTTCTCCTCAGGAACCTCCACCTCGTCCATGAGGATCATGCCGGTGGCGGAGGCTCTCAGGGAGAACTTCCCCTCGATCTTAGGTGTGGCGAGACCCTTCATGCCGCGCTCCAGGATGAAGCCACGCACCTTCCCATCATCACATTTGGCCCAAACTACAGCAATGTCTGCCACTGGAGAGTTGGTGATCCTGAAGGTGGAAGGAAAGGGAGAAACCTTATTGTATGAACGGGTAGGACTACTTTTTTCTGTAGCCAGTGAAGAACGTTGATATGTAGCAATGCTGCAGTACAATGGTGGGTACTTGTTCACATTTGTTGACAGAACAGACAACATATTAGACTTATTTATTTTCCTGAAGTTATAAAATTGATCGAAAATAAATAAGTACACTCCTCCAATCATCAAACATGGCCTATGTAAATCCTGGTATGTGTATGCCAGTTTTATAGCCAAGAGAACTTTAACTGTGAAGCGCTCCACCTTGTGGTCAACTGATGACACATCGAGTCCTGTGCCACAACAAAAACCTTGAACTTGTAACAGGAAGGTTGCACAAGATTCTTAAAGAATAAATCAGGCGAAAAGAAAGAAAGGAACACAACGTTTAACTGAGCTCACTGAAAGGTCACTAATGGTTGTTGAGCTTATTATTTTTTTCATATTATTCTTTGTGACCAGATAAAGTCGGAACAATTGGGTGTAAATAAATCTGATATTACAATCAGATACTTTATGTAACTGTGTTATTATTATTCAGGTGATCACAGACATGTTCACTAAAGTTTTAGATAACATGGTGGTGCTGTATGATACTGATAAGTGTTTCTCTTATTTTATTTACCATGTTTATATCAATGAAGTCTAAATTCAACAACATTTCTTCTCCAATGAGAAGCTATTTACTGAGACATTTTCTCAGAAAGCCTCTCCGATACTTTCCACATAGACAGCAAACTACTCACCAGGTCTTTGAGCCAGTGAGAGTATAGGTGCGACTGGACGGATTGTATTTGGCTCTGGTTTCCATGCTGCTGGGGTCACTACCATGGTTTGGCTCCGTCAAGCCGAAACAACCCAGGATCTCTCCACGAGCTGGGATTGACAGAGAGATCAAGGGGGTGATTACAACCCAGGAATAAACCAGGAGCTCAGTGGACTCATCAGAACAGAATAAAAATATCATTACCATAAACCATTTCAGTTTTCACTTATCTGTTGTTGACATATTAATAAATAAAAATATTGTTGTTCTCATCTTACCCAGCTTGGGGAGGTACTTCTGTTTCTGCTCCTCTGTGCCATAGGCATTAATGGGGTGCATGACCAGTGACGACTGCACACTCATAACCGAGCGATAGCCGCTGTCCACTCTCTCTACTTCCTTGGCAATCAAACCATAGGCCACGTAGCTTGTCCCAGCACAACCATAACCTTTATATCAAATGCAGGAAGAGGAGTTACAGATTTCTCAAAAACAAACAACAAATACAGATGACAAGTGTGCAGATGATGTTGATTTCAGATTTATGTGAGAGAAATGTGGCATATATATATATATATATATATATTATTTCCACCGTAACATAAATGCAGTGAGTAGTGAACAGTGTGCATGGTGCAAGTCAAATCAAGTGGACTTGTTAACGCTGACCTTTAATGGTTGGGCCCAAAACACCCATCTCTCCCATCTCTGACACAATTTCTCTGTGGAACACTGAAAGAAAACGAGGGCAAGTTACAGGAGCTGCATTTCTTTATTTCAGCAGACAGCATGTTCACATTAATTACATATCAGGATCTCATTAAGAAACTTTGATTAGACTAAACCATCAGACTTACAGACATTATGCATGAACAAAAAAAATACACTGACTGCACTGAGTTTCTCACCTTCATTTCTGTTTGCCATCACGATGCGAGGCATGAGTTTCTCTTGGCAGTATGTCCGGAAGGAGTCCCTGATCATGATCTCCTCCTCTGTCAGCAGTCCCTCCAGCTCCAGGGCATCACGCCAGTTGAACTGGACCTTAGCTGCCAGACATTTAGAATCAGAACAATTATAACCTTTACAGTCAGTTTAAAATAAGTTCTGGAAAGAGTTTCAATTTCAAATGATCAAGGACTGACAATTTTAGCAACACCTACGTGCTTTAGACTTCTGTTCAACCTTCTCTGCATCTGTGAAAATACAAACCAGTAAAATTATAAATATTATTCAAGAAATGTAAGGATATAATCTGTCGTCATTTTTATGTAATAAAAGTGATAAAAATATATGTAATTAAAAAAATACAAGTAGCAGATAAAACACGGATTAAAACTACATTTTTAAGGGAATACAAATGTTATTTTGAGTTAGAGCACTGTGTAAGTCTAAGGTACATTTAATTACACTTCCTTAATATTTATAAATAATTATACACTATTTTTTGTGCTGTTTTAAACAAGGCCTCATAATAAATTCTACAATAAATCTCCCTGTGGATTTCAAGTGACTCTTCATGCAATAACGATAAAAAAGAAAAGTAATGAAGGTTAATTTCATCATCACCATTTACATTTGCAGACATCAGCTATAACCCAGCATCTCTACAATGTGGTTTTACATTTGATTTGTGGGACTTAACGCATTAAAACATACAATTGAAAGTCTCTTCCCAAATATATGCAAGTACTGTCACATCTGCACACAGCTATGAGTAACCTCCTCATTATTATATGATGTTTTTGGGATGTTGTGACCACCAAACACCAATGCTAATAATTCCTTTGGGCTGGCATGATGTCATTGTACTTACCCCATCTGGCAGGTGCTGCAGTTCCCTGTGCTCTGGAAGCTGAGATGATGGCACATCTCTGAGGGTTGACCAAGAGACGGCACACTGCGCTTCTCAATGCCATGGTTGAAATTAGTCTATAAAATAAAGAGACCATAACTGACTAAACTGGTGTATTACAAGATATAAAAACAGCCATCCCGGTAGTAGTTTGCAGTGGAAGTCATGACAATAACGTTCAACTGGTGGTCCATAGTGGAAGGTGTTACATTGATCTTGAATTGGTTTCTGGCCCCATGACCAATAGACTTTCAGTGACTTTACAATGTAGGAATGTAGGGCTTGAAAGAAAGTGAATACTGACTGTAGTAGCTAGTAGTAGTAACTGCTGCTGAGTCAGTTTCATTATCAATTGCCCATGTCAAAGTCTTCACTGTAATATCTAATGAAACAACCTGTCACAGCAAACAGATGTTAGTCCACACAGCCAACCAGGTTTGGTATTTAGCCAAGCTAGGCTATCTCAGCCAACCTGTGTTGCGTTAAGTTACTTCACTGTAGCTACAAGCTAATAGCGCTAGTCCATGATAGTTAGCAAGTAACTTGGGTGTTAATAACATAATTTCTGAATAATTATAATAGAAATGTGTTATATGAGCACTGTGTGTTGTGAGTAGCTATTGAAACCATAGTGGCAGGTGTATAAGGAGAATTTACCTCTGTTGAGTGGGACAACAACCCTTGTCCTGGTTTCCCTTTTCTGCCTCTCTGGCCGACGGTGCAGCGAAACTCAACGTCAAAACACAACCTGACGTCATCACGTAAAGCACTCCTCGCTGCATGCAGCACGGCCATGTTGAGTGTGGCGTCATCATTAAACTACTTTCTAGTGGTTGAATGGTGGTCAGCTATTCTTGTAACAAATGAAACATTTCGTTTATGTGAAGACAGTACATGTAAAATCTGAGACTACGACATAAAAATATGGATTAACTCTTTGTATGTGGCCAGTTTTCATCACTGAAGATGGCTGCCTTTTAAGGATACTTCAGCTACTAGGGATGGAGCATGATTGGCTCGTTAGCAGGGGAGTGAATGATGGAGGCGTGGTCACGTCCAAGCTTGAGGTTCCAGAATAAAGTCACTCCAGCTAGAAAAAATTAAAAAATAAATGAATCAAAAAATTAAAAAATAAAATCACTCCAGCTCCAAGGAAGATGACAGTGCTAACTTCCTACTAGGTCATTCCCTTAGGTCCAGATCGTAACACGCTAAGCACTCCAATTGTTCTCATATTTGCACTCCTGACTGCAGGATGATGAGACTTAACAGAGCTACGCAAGGACATGTCGTATCATTTTTTTTAAGTTGATTTATCCTCTGTATAGTGTTTGGAGGAGGCTAAACAGATTTTATTTCAGTCGTACAGTCTATGACTGCAACCAGTTGAGAGTCGAGAGCCAGAAACACAGACAGTTCGTCTTCAAAGTAAAGGTTGAGTGTTTTCAACAAACGTACTAAGCTAAATAACTAAACAAACTGTCTAAATAATGGACATAATTCATAACGGTTATGGGTTATCGGGAATCAATTTCATGTATGTAGCTATTCATCAAGGTGATTAAGGTTACTTAATCTGTTGGGTGAACATTTAAGGCTATATATATATAGATATATATAGAGAGATATATACAGTATATTGCTGTGTGCAGGTTACCAGAAAAATACTTTTCACCTAACTTTGATGTGAGACAAAAAACCTGACTTTCAGAAGTAGTTCACGAGCCTTATATTTTGGGAGGCTCCAGTGGGGTGGAATCTGCAGGGGCATAAGGTTTTCCATTACTTCTATTGACCTCGTTTCTTAACTTTTAATCCACTCTCCCTTTTAAAAACTGAGTCTGGGTTCAAGGTGCATCTCTGCTCTTAACTAAATCTATGTTGTTTGTTGTTTACACAGTCCATGCATATATAACTTATTAAACTGTTTTATATTACCAGGAGAACATTGTTTCCCTACAAGTGGCAGTCATTGTTAGACATTGGAGTGTTTTGTAAACATGAGAATAGTCATATTGTAAGCAGTTTGTGTTGTGCATCTTTAAATTGACTTAAAAATAGTCTGTTTATTACATTTATTACAACTTTTGCAGTGGCTACCACCAGTCATCTTGGCTTATTGAAAGGTAAGAATGTAGAAATTACAAATACATTAGGTTTATTACACTGAAAGTACTTGGCTGTGTGGAGGAAACCAATGTTGACATGTTGACAGTGAAAATATGAGACTTGGAATTACCTGCTAACAGCCTGCTCACAATGCAATAAGGGATAGGCTATTAATACTGTTGATATTATGGGTAGCCTATTCAGAAACGACCCTCCTGTCTTACCATGTATGTGGGCTATTATACTTACTATAACAATTCCCATATAATTACCGTAATTATACTTTCAATGCTAACTATTATACCATTGCCACAAAATGACTACATAATCAATGGGCTACTTGACTGTTATTTCTTGGTAATTTCTTCACATTACTACATAATTACTACTAATTACTACACAATTAACGTAATTAACGGCCTGTAATTTAAAGGGTTACCAGTTGTTTAACTTTACATTTTTCATATAATACTGTATTTTTTTTTACCTTAGTTCAGTTATGAACAGATGGTTTTTACTTTGATGGGGCATTTTTAAATTGGGATAGGTATTTTTACTTGAGCTAAATGAGATGTTACACCTCCTCTGCAGCCCACTAGCAGCTGTCGTGACTCACAGAGTGCAGAGTCAGATCAGGCAATGTTTGGTCTCTAAGTTGAATTATGAATGAATAAGATTGCGTTCATAATTAATGTTGTCTTGCATTTCATCAGGGCGATAAAAGATATGCTATGCCTTTGGTTTGCAGCACTCTTGGCTGATGAAGACACTTTTTTTTTTTTTTTTTTTTTTACCGCAAATGACTAATGATGAACAAACACAAATGATCTAGACGGCGTTATTTTTAATTAATTACTGAGACTGATTGTATTTGGTCCATTGTCATGAGCGGGATATAACTGTTAGATGGAGAGTAACGCTGTCAGTTAACGGTACAAGAAACGAATCCAGTCTCCTGGACTATAAACTTCCGCCTTCTTTCACTGATTGGTTGAGGGACTTGTCAATCACGGCGTCCTGCGTTTTAATTGGCCCGCTCTCCGTTTCTAAGGAGTCTCCCTTTAAATGTTAGCTGGGCAGTCAAGATTTTTGGAGGGGACTTGTACGAAGTGTTCAAACTGACAGAATCTCCGCACGATAACCTGAAGCCAAGGCTGAAAATATGCTGTAGTCGTCGCCTGTGAGCAGCTCTGGTCCACAACAAACACCCCGTAATCATGGAGCTGGAGGAGAAACCGAAATATGGTAATTATTTAAAGCCCAAACGGGCCTGCTTCACTTTATTTGTCCCGGGATAGCAAGCGTTACCAATCAAGTTACCGTTAGCTAGTTTTGTTTAAGTGCCAAACGAAAACGTTACTCCAACTGATAGCATAGATAGTTCTGGTATGTGTCGTTGATGACTTAAATACCTCTTTTTTTTCGGTCTTTATTGTCTTACATTAGCTGGTACTGCTGAACCACTTTCTCTCTTACCTGTACTTATGAGTTTAATTATTAACCATGTACTTAAAATAGCGGGTTTACTTCTTCATCTGCAGTTATAGCGAATAAATGTGAAGGATTTCAGTTTTTGCTGTTGGTTTGTGTCATGTTTTGAAAATGCAGGGTGCATGTGAGTAAAGCTGGTGGTCCACATTGCCTCGTATATTGTCGGTGTGTATAATGTTCCTGTTTGTCTCCTGCTTGTCCAGTTGCTGCCACATTCCTCAGACTGGTATGGCAGACAACAGGCTATGTATAGAGCTTAGCTTATTAGAACATACCTCAAACAACTGAAGAGGGTCTGTACTTGGTAGTGTCATATTAGACATGTGCTCAGTTTCATACAGTCTACAGCTCAGTATACTGTATCTGTATTTTACAATACATTATCTCTGGTTGCTTTGCTTGTTCCTTGTTTATGGTTGTCATATAGTGTTGAATAGTGGCACACCCTGTTGTATGCAGTTTGAGATCTACTGCTCTTTCTGAATCAGGCTTTTTACGTGGGAAGTGCAATAAATGATTCACACAAAAGACAGAGCATGTTTAGGGAGGATTTTTACTCCTGAAAGGCCTTGTTTTGAGTCAATAACATCATCTTTTAAATGTTAAATGGAGATTTTTGTAGCACTGTGTTGAGCATATTAAGCTTTTGTAGGATGTTGACATTAGCTATACTGCTTATCCTTGCAAGGGGGGCTGGAGTCTATACCAGCTGACGAAGGGCAAGAGGTGTGGTACACCCTGGACGGGTTGCCAGTCTATCACCGGTCTCTAGGATGTTTTTGCACGAGTAGAAATGAAAAACAATATAAGACGCTTCGTCTGTCTGCTGGTTTTTATGATGGGTCTTTAACATTGTTTTTGTCTTCTTGTCTGCACACACCCTTTTCCACTCTGCCTGCCACATGATGGCTAATTGACTCCCATTACCAACCCTTCACGAAAGGGAGCTTCAGTGTGTGTCTGCTTGTTTGTAATCACCAAAATGCCTAGAGGATTCAGACAGTTTGACACAGAGTGAGACGGCAAATAGGTAGAAACAGAGGAGAAAGATAATTGCCTTAAACCCATTGCAGATGATGGTGGTGAATGGCCGCAAATTCACTTAAGAAATCACAGTGGTATGAGGTAAGAGGCTCTGGAAACAGCCAGTGCAACGTGCACATTAATATATCTCAGCGCATGTTGAAACTAGACTGACGAAATCAAAAAAAGGAGACAAGGACAAAAGTCTTATTATGCCATAGGGAGAGCATTTCAGAGTAAAGTATAGGATCGGCCTAAGTTTCACATGTTGGAGTAATTTCAGGCTGAGATATATGAAGAAACCTCAATGACAGGATCTGCAGCAGCCATGCAGCCATGCCCTGGTGGAGATTAGGTGTAATTATAAGCCAAATTTAGGAGCTTGGTTTGAAACCCGATCCCGAGCCTTTCTGACTGTTCTTTCATGTTTGTTAAAGCTTGTTTCAGTTACATTTTCAGATTTACTTTTGGCCTGTTTTATTTGTTTACAGTTCAGTGACTGTACTGTTTGGTTTTTCCTTCTCCGCTACTAATACTCCGTCATTACATCCACCCGTTTCTACTTAAATGTGCTTGATCATACCCTGACAACCCAAGCAGGATCATGTGACTCTGCTAACTTTCGAGTGGTCGTGCCAACTTGCCGACAGTCTGAAATACAAAGGCGTGTTCAGAGCAGTGCAAGACTGATTGGTTATTAAGGTCAGGGAAAATGAGTTTGGGCAGAGGAAGTGATACAAATGCAGAGTAATTTGAATGTGGAAGCAGTACCAGACACTGTCCTCCACTAGTCAGTAGATGGGTTTGTTGATCTTGGCTGACCTCACTGACGTTTTGTTGTTGAGGAACATTTCTGTAATGTTTACAGGAACAGCTCATTATTTTACTATCATTTTCCTTAATGTCCCTTAAAATGCCTTTTTTGGAACATTCAACATTGTGGTCATTTATGTCTGTGTACGGAGGTCGTATAAACATACCAGAATATTGAATCTAGCCTAAAAAATCTCACTGTGCATGAGTCTTGTTTGCCATTGTTGGTGAATAGTCTTTGTTAATTCTAATTTTCATTTGAATTTGATCTTGGGTTCAATTTGTATCATCTGTGTCTGAGCTACAGGAATAAACTGGCTGGAACACAGAGATAAGGAGATGAGGAGATAAGGAGATGATGGTATGAGGTCATCAGCGGTGGAAGCAGAAATTTCGAGGTGTTGCGAGGTCACTAGTTTATCAAGAGATCACACATTTAAAAGGTTAAATTTGTGAGACGATTATGTTGGAGAGGCAGTTAGCGATCAAGTTGAGATAAAGTTCCTTTTCCCTGGATAAAATGTGGTTCCATATTCCTGCTGTTGTGTAAAATTATTGCATGTACGAAATCTTTGGAAACTAGGGGGAAAAAAACCTTGACTGTCAGATATTACGGGACAGATGTCCCAAGTCTTGTACACAAATTTTCCAATTGATTCAACATTTGCTGTGGATATAACTGGTCTAATTTTCTCACAGGCTTCCTTTTGTAACACCAGAAATAGATGTGAACTTGGCCTTTAACACTCCACAACCTCTTACCATAATGAAAGACATGGGGGGACAGCAGCAGGGGGTGGGGGGGGGCAGCTGCAACTTCTAGATTATATTAAAGAGGCTATGATATCATAGTCCCCATAGATATAGTCTTGTTTTCCTAGAAGTTTTGGATTTTTTTATTCACTATACTAAACTTTCTTACTTTAGCTTTTTTGTGTGCTTCTTTTCCTCATCAGGAACTGCAATAACTTTAGGGTCATGCTATTTCATAACAGGATGTCAAAACCGCAATTCATTGTTGAAAAAAAAATGAATTGGAAAGGCTTCTACTGTACATGACAGTAACAGCTGGTTGGCAGCTGGTTGGCAGAAGCAGCTAAGCTAGGCCAATCAAAGTGCTTCACACCCCGCCCAGTTCATGAAGACCAGAAATGTGGCGTGAAACTCAAAGTTAATGTTTTTCACAGTAGATGTTGTTTTGACCTGTCAAACATTGGTGTCACAAATTAATTCCTGACTGCTATGAGAAGTTAAAAAATATCTGCTGATGAAAAAGCTCTTTAAAATAAAATGTTATTTCAATATAATTCGCTTTCCTATTCCTCTACTTTTGTCACAAGCATCCAGTACTGTGGCCAGTAAGTGTCTAAGGGCGTTGTTAAAAATATTCTATCTTCTGAATGAGGGGGTTGACTGAAAAAGTCTGGGAGCTACTGGGCTGGATAGTAAACATTTGTGCTGTTATATTTGAAAACAGTCCTTTTCACAGCAGATATCTTGACTTGTCACAGATAAACAAGCACTTATGTGACTAATAACATTAACAATAGCTCCGCTCTATTCAAGAATCTCAGAAAGCCATGACAGTGCGACGGCGAGCCAGCATGAACAATACCAGGATCCTGAAATGGAAGCAGCTAATTGGAATTCAGCCATCATTTCAGCATTTTATTATTTGCACCTGTACTTTTCCTACTGTGGCATGCCAAAAGGTCTTCTATGAAAAAAGGTCAGCAAGGTTAATTTTAGTTTAGAGATGGGAAGGGCGGTGGTTAAAAAAACAAGGTAGAGTAACTCAGGAATGTCTGGACACAAAAGACAAAAGATGTCTAATGTTCATATTGTCCATGAGGAAAAAACACGATGCAAGACATTAGGCTTTTTCTCACTTTCACTTTTGACTTTGTTTTTCTGTAAACAGAAAGTTTTAAGACATGAACTGATGATAATACTCAGGTATTATTCGACTGTTTCAATTTCCAGTTACCACCTCTACCTTTCTAACAGTTGTTTATTAAATGACAACACAGTAAATACACAGAAGCACAACAGGGATGCAGATGTCTGTAACGGGTGCCCACGTAAACCCTCATTAGAAAAATAGCATGGCATTTCATAATTAAATCAAAGCGCTTACACATGTAGCAAATGTCGTTTGTATTGCTAATGGTTCCAGTGAATGCTCAGTGGCTGACTTGTTGCACAGTGGTGGTTCATTGGAATTAGATTAGATCACATGGAGTGCTTTTAACAGATTAAAACTGTTGCTTACTGCCACAGAGGATAAAAAATTATTTAATTACTCATTTAGCCTGTTTAAAAATTAGAGCTGTGCGTTTTACTTCACCTTGCACTACTGTCGTCACCAGCTGTTCTACCAGTTCAAGAAAATCTAATTACAGGTTAGACAAACAAGTAAGAAATATTGTAGTCATGTGTTTTCTGTTGTGTGTCATGTCACTGTCATCCAACAAATCAAATTCCCCAGAAACCTCCAGCCTCAGTTTCACTGTGTCACTTGGTGAAGAAGCTTAGTTTCAGAAAAATTCACAGCCACTCCAGAGCTCTTGGGAATCCCTGTTTGCAGTAACATTGGCCATGGGACAAGAATAAAATGAATGGAAATGTTCAGTCATTCCAGATGAATTTTTTGTCTCTGTCAGCATCTGTAAAACACATTTTTGGCATTTAGTCCTTCAGTGGACTCTTTGTTGAAACTGAACATAGTCTGATTGCCCTTGGCTGTTGATGACAGAACAGCGTGTGATGGAAAAACGGGAGCTAGAAAGATTTTTGTTTTATCGTTTTCTGTCTCAGTGCAATGCTGCCTTGTCCCCACAAGATGGGAGAAAACATTCTTTGGAGGAGATTTGACTGGATCCTATTTGAGCTGCTCCACCAGGCAGTTTAATTTTATACAAAATCATGAAATGCTTGATTTTTTTTTTTAGCTCAGTATTGTGAGCTTTCACTTCATGCAGGTGATGGTATTTGTAGCCATAAATATCCTGCACACCTGAATCTAATCATCGCTCCTCCACAGCAGTGACACAAGACACCACAGGAGGCAGAATTCCTCCTTGTTTTCTCCAAACACATGTTTTTGATAACATCTACACAGCTTTTCCTCCTCATCCTCAACAGCAGGCCCCACCCTCTCTTTCCGATGTCCACAGCGCTTCTCTTTAACTCCTTGTAGATGAGTTCCCTCGCCTGTTTGGATAGATGGCTGTTTTGAGACAGAAGCAAAGTGGAAACCCAGACAGAAAGAGGTCTTTTGGAAGTGGGAGGGCATAGAGGGGATAGATGCACAGGTGGAGCACAGATTGGAAAAGAGGCAGTTGTTTCAGGATAAAGACAGAAGGGGAAGTCTGAGGTAAGGTGGAGCGTTGCTGTGCTGCCCTAGTGCTCACAGCTATTATTCAGGGACAGGTTGGACTGGTTTTTCCTCCACAATACCTGTGTCTCCACCGCTCTCGCTCATTTAAACCAGGAGAGAGAGGGAGGAAGCAGTGACTAGATAAAGAGGCTGTGGAAAAGGTAAAAGGGTTCTCTGTACTCTTCAACATTTGACCCAGAGAGGAATTTCAAGATGGCTGAGGATGCAGAATATTATGGAAAGCATGGTAACTGCTCTTTTTGCTTTAGTTTCACATTTATTTATTTTTTCATTCTGTGTTTCAAGAAATTTCAAATGACTGGAGGGTTACTTGGTTAATCTTAATTGTCTTATTTTTGCTGCTTAAAAAAAAGAATCCGTGTCATGAAGTGAGTAAATAATTTTGAGTGAAACTGGAGCAGCCGTATCAGCATGTCAGCACTGTGAGGAGTGAAAGGGTGTGTGTGTGTTTGTGTGGAACCTGCTGTTGCTGGTAGCTCTGATTGTACAGGTGTGTGAGAGCGGGGAGCTTTTTTTATCAGTGTTTTCCTTGTACAAATGTTACTGCGCTGTGTGTAGTTAAATCACTTGGCAAGCAAGTTAATTCTTTTAAAACTGAATAAATCATCAATTAAGCACATCACAAGTTGCTACAGCTACACTGAAGTGAACTTCACTTTGTTGAGTCTTGTCAAAAATAGCACCTCAGCCTGACAATACACGACATTACACTATATATTTGAAATACAACACCCATGCTTTTTCTAACAGGAAGCTGTGACCTCTCTCAGAGCTCCTCTGGTAAATGCCTGCTGCAGCATTATCCCCCCCTGACCACATACATAATTAATATGCAAAGACGCCACAGAGAATATCGTGCTCCTGTCTAGACTCGGAGGTGTCAGGATCCAGTACTAAATGGTACACATGCACATGTACACCCTGTGGTAGTAGTGTGAAGACTAATGTTAATGATTTGAGAGATTTAAAGCCCGAACAGGGCAGCCATGATGTCAAAATATTGGTTATGTTGAATATAAAAACATTATTGTTGTTGTGGATGTGCAGCCGATTAATCTTTGACTCTTGATCAGGGTTTTTTTTTTTTTTTTGTTTGCTCTGTAACTATAATGTGGCGTGTTGTGTATAGAGCTGCGAGATGAATTTGCTTAGATAACAAGCTCTCTGCATCCTGCTTCTGATATACTGACCTCAGATAACCGGCAGCAAACTTAACTGTACACCCGAGCCTGCAATAATGATCAGGACTCACAGAACTTCAGCTAAAAGACCAGACACTTGTGATTTCTCAGAAAAATCACATTGCACATTAAGGAATGTGAGTCCTGAAAGTACCACCTTGTAGCAATGCAACCAATAAATATGATGGGAATCATTAAATAATTATCTTTTTTTCTTTTTCTTCTTTGATAATCTGAATGAATTTGGAAGAAATCTTTTCAAAACCAAAATGACACAGTGACAGGTTTTTGGCCTAAAATTTGCATTTTATCTCACAAACTGCATAATTCTAAATTTCTTTGGTTTGGCATAAATCGGCATCAACAGGATGTTATTAGATTTTCAAATTAAATCTACTACTATAAAGGATTCACACCCCCTCTGGTGGCTGTGCAAGTTAAGCTGGCTTCGTCCTTCAAAAGGGTTTTCTTTTCTTAGTCACCAGGGAGGAATTTGTCAGGATGCCAGGCGAGTCTGTTTAGAGGGAAAAGTCATCTGACAGAAGAATGGGAGGAAAAGGGAGGGGGGGTGTATTATTTCTTAACCTTAAATCCACCCCCTTTTAAAAACTAATTCTGGCTTCAAGGTGCACCTCTGTTTTTAAAATATTAGGTTTTGTCTACAGTTCATAGGACCTCTCACCAAGCCGTGTTTTCAGTAGCCATAATGCTAAGACCTCACTGAGTGATAAATGCACTTGTTTCTTTGATGTAGGCGAGCCAAGGAAGTATGACCCCACCTTCAAGGGCCCGATTCAGAAAAGGTGAGATAGAGATGTGATTTTTTTATTTATTTATTTTTAACCCTGGCTTTTACAGTGTGTAAACAACTACAAATAGTTTCTTTCAACCCTCCAACTCTGCTCTCTCCATTCTAGGGGTTGCACAGACATCGTGTGCTGCATCCTCTTCGGTCTTGCCATAATTGGTTATATTGCAGTGGGAGTACTCGGTAAGGAAACAGCACTGCGTTTTGCTTTTCCTATAAAACCTCAAACTAAAACCTATTAAAAAAAAAACTTTAACCTTCTGTTTTTCTTCTTCCAGCCTGGTCTCAGGGTGACCCCAGAAAGGTGATCTATCCCACAGACAGTCGAGGCCAGTTCTGTGGGCAGGCGGGCACCCCACTTGAGTGAGTTGTTCTCAAGTATAGATTTACTTATTTCTGTTGCTCTGCTGGATTTTCTTCTTACTTTGAGAGTAACACACACACAGTTACAGTTTGAGTCCAGTTCACTGTGTTTTATTCACCTAATGTTTTCAGCCATCTTGCCTTCATCAGGGCAGATGCAAAGATAAAAGAAGAAAGAAAACAATATTATCATCATCCTTTTACCTAAAAATGACTATTCAAAAAATACCATTACTCTTAGTTCCAAATACAAAAAGCCAAAGAGAAAATCTTCTTGCCATAAAAACAAAACATACAATTTTTTTTACAGCCATCTGTTCTGAATATTCACTATCAAATACAGGTTGAATGTCCAGACTCTGTTCTCCTTTATATCTTAATATTTATGGATAACACAAACTTATTTTGATATCAGTCTGTTGTTGACCTCAACTTCCAACTGTTTTAAAAAATAAAAAACGCTTTTCTCTGAGATCAAATATAATCCAACAAAACTCAGCAAAAATGAAAATCTAATTCCTTATTCAACCCTCTTGGGATTAAAGTGCCCAGTTTAGAGATTCCAGATTACTCTAAATTGATATGCTAACAGGTAAATGACATCCTTTGTGTTTCATGAAACCACTCTGCTCACTTTTTACTATTTATATAAGAGGAAAAAAGTACAAGTGGGTGCATGGCTGAAGCACTTTGCACTGATACTGATTGATGGGCTGTATATACGGAAACCAGAAATGGCCACAACCCTGATGAAGGCAAGATAGTCAAAACACTGGAGAATGACATGTCCTCATTTTGATGAGTCTGTTAGTCATTGAAATACACAGACACTGCTCATGTACTTTTTCTGACTGTTTTGTATTTTTGTGTTTTAACAGGAAGAAGACACTGTTGTTCTACTTCAACATCATGAAGTGTGCCAGCCCCATGGTGCTGCTGGAGTTCCAGTGTCCGACCACACAGGTGTGAACTCCACCCATCTGTCCTCATGCAATCTTTCCTGCTGATGCAAAACTATCCCAGTATACCAGTATATAAGTGGCACACAAACAGACATCAATCATCATTTTTGTGACCACCACCCACAACTGTGAATGGCACCATTTCCTGTGCACATTGCACAGTGGGGAAATAGTGTCCAGTAGCAGGGTATACTTTCTCCAGTTTGAATACACTACATGCTCATTCTGTAGCATGAAACTGGGACACGGCTCCTGTTTTTGTTTTCTTCCTCTGTCACCCTGACCAAATTGTTGGCATCGGCATCCGTTCTCTTTGCTATTTATCTAAAATTAGGACTATCGAGTTCTTTTCCTGCACTTGATGTAACTGTATCTTTCCTGTTTAGTTGTGTGTGGAGAAGTGCCCAGAAAAGTTCATGACGTTGGTCAAAGCCTACGCCAACAAAAAAGACTTTGACTACTACAAGAACTTCTGTAAGGAAGGTGTGACAAACACAATGGTGAGTTTAAAGCCATGTGGTTGAGATGCGTGCTTGGATGCTTCTCTCCAGTGTCACTGTGAATTATCTCAATTATTTTGATTGTCCAAAGCTTCTCACTCACCTTATCTGTTTTGGATGTACTGTGTTTCAGGGTATACCAGAAATCCTCAGGTTAGGCCTCTGTCCTTCCATGCTGATGCCCAGCAAGCCCTGTGAGTTGGATCTCCCTAAATAGATCATCCAAAACACACTGTTAATACAATATATATCACATTTTGTATACATCCAGAGCACCAGTGCAGGTTTGGAAAGTGCTGGCTTATTTAAAAAAAAAAAAAAAAATCAACCGGTCTCTTTTTAAATTGTTGGGATTTTCTTCTTCAGTCACACGCAGGTGTTTCCCAGCTTTGGGCCAGAAAGGAGGTGTGATAACTGTGGGAAACATCTCTCGCTTTGATGATGGAAGTGGAAACATGAGAGACGCCAAGGATCTCATGGATGGAGTCAAGTTAGTACATCACTGGAGTCATTGTGACATGAATTCTCTTGAGCTTGAAATGAGCTTTGGCCTGTCCTAACCTGCCACATTAGGCACTAAGACAGATAAACTCACAGAAATCTCTCCACAGGAATGCCACTGTGGTTATTGAGGCTCGTCAGGTGGTCATGAAAATCTTTGAGGATTACACGCACTCCTGGTACTGGATTCTCATGTAAGACACTGACATTTGTGAATCTGCTTCTTGTTCACTTTAATCCGGTTTGTGCATGCGGGATGAACATCAGCTGATTTCACAGCTCACTCTCTCCCTCTCTGCGCTCTCCCTGCAGAGGGTTGGTTATTGCCATGGTCACCAGCCTGCTCTTCATCATCCTCCTGCGCTTCCTGGCAGGGATCATGGTCTGGATCATGATTGTCCTGGTGATACTGGTCATAGGATACGGTAAGGACAAAAGCACCCAAGACTCCATCATTGTCTTTGTCATTCTCACCTCAAAATAGTTGAGGTCCAGAAAGCAGGTTTAACAAACTTTGAACCCTGAGTTGACCGACCCTTGACCCTGAGGTTCCTGTTACAGAAAAGGTGATCACAGTTAGTTAAATAAAATCTGAGTATGTTCACTCTGATGTTAATCCACAGTGCCATACTACATACTAATTCTGTACTATACTACTGTAGACTAATCTTTTATAGGGATGTGCCCATTGCTTAGGGGTTAAGATGCCAATCATGAACGGAAGAGTCATTGTTTTGAATCCTTCACTTCATGTCGTCTTTCCTCTGTCACTGTTGATTTCACTCAACTTAATTAGCTGCCAAAACAAGTAGTACAGTTGATTGATATCAACATGCTGATTGAATACTTGTACCGCCTGACTAAACCTGAAGTGAGACTTCATAATGCCATGTGTCTTAGCTTCATACTATTTATTTATTTTTAATTAGTTTAAACACTTATTTAGTAAATATTTAGTGCAGGGGAACTGTTTTGACAACAATACAACCTGACAGTTGTGCACAGTCTTCCAAAGAGAACTTCCATTTGCAAAAATCCACCGTCTGATGTTATGACGTTATCAATAAGGAAGCGTCATGAAGCTGCCAGTGAGCAGGTTCACATTCACAGGGTAAATTGCAGCAGTAACTGAACAAAAGGTGGAATGACCCCCTTTTCTGAAATGGGAAATCCAGACTTTTCCTCAGCTCATGGTTCCCTTATTAGAGTGGTACTTATTAGAGTTTTCACTTAACCTGCTTCCTGGGACAGAGGCTACACCTCTGATGTTTGCTGCCTAATTTACATTTTAGAAAAGTGAAGTTTTTTCCTCATGCAAAGATTTCCACATTTGGTTTCTGCTTTGTTTGCACGCTGATTCAGTTCTCTCTTACCAGTGCCATATTTAAACAATTTAAGGTTCTCTTTTGTGATGTGTCAGGTATCTTCCACTGCTACATGGAGTTTGCTTCCCTGAAGGGAGAGGCAGGATCTAACGTGACTCTACAGGATCTGGGCTTCCAGACAGACTTCTCGGTCTACCTGCAGATTCGACAGACGTGGCTGGCCTTCAGTCAGTACACAGCTCATCGTCGTGCATGTTTATAGACTGTGACATGTTGCTGTAAAACGAGGACACCCATATGATCTCTCCCTCTGCCACCACTTCTCCTGTAGTGATTATCCTGGCCATCGTGGAAGTCGTCATCATCCTACTGCTCATCTTCCTCAGGAAAAGGCTTCTGATCGCCGTCGCTCTCATCAAAGAAGCCAGCAGGTCAGACTTCACATTAGAGCTGCAGACACTTTTAGAGGAGAGGATGGGAAGAGTGCAAAAACAGATCAATGAAAGCTGAGATGTTGAATTGTTCTGACTCTTAAATTGTTTTTAGTGTGACTCACAGTAATGGATTAAAGTGTCAGAGTAATGGCACAGGCACGGATGAAGTCATCAAAATATAACTCAAAGCGAAGATTGTTTTTTCTCTTTTTGGCTTGGATGTGTGTAACCACCAATGATGCTGTTCTTGTGTTCGCAGAGCCATTGGACACGTGATGTGTTCCCTTTTCTTCCCATTGTTCACCTTCGTCCTCCTGGCCATAGTTATTGCCTACTGGGCAGTTACTGCTGTGTATCCTTTTCAAGTTACAGTCATTGTGTTATTACTAAAGGTGGATTGTAGTCAGAAAACCCAGCAACCACAGGTACAGAAATCTAATACTCGGAAACAGTTGTGGAACTTCCTTTTTAAAATCCTTTATTTATACAGGTGTTCTCATTGAGATCGGGATCTCTTATTTCTAAGCAGGTCAGAAAATGGATCACCAGAATCTATTATTTTCTAAGTCTGATCTAAACAGTTTTATCTCCTGTGTGACTGTGTGACTGAAGAAGGACAGGTAAAAAAAAAAGTTTTTTTTAAATTTGTGAAAGAGATGGAATTTTTTTCTTACAAGAATAATTTTTCAACTATGAAAACTGGTAAAATTTCAGCCTCTTCTGGCCGAAATGAGTATTACAACAACAAACAGACCTGACAAAAAAATCACCTGCCTGTTTTCACAGATGGAAAAAAGTCACTTCACCTCGCAAAACATTTATTTATTTATTTATTTATTTATTCACTTTTTCCTGATCTTCTTAAGTCATAAACACAGGAGAAAACAGGGGAGATATTTTCCTCACTTGCTTCTCAGTGCCTCTGTAATTTTTCTATTAATTGTTTAAAAAAGTAACTAAAATAACAGCTTGAATTTTGATATGAGTTATTTTGTGACACAATACTAATAATAATAGAAGTATTTTGCAGCTCTGTACATGTTTACTCAAACAAGTGACCATCCAGTTCATTGTGAAGTCGAGGTCAGACAGCAGAGGATGACATAATAAACTATTAGACTGAAGCACATGTAAGTCGCTTCTGTGAAAAGCATCTGAAAACGTGAATGTAATGTGACGGTAGAATATAGGATGTTGATTGAAGTGCTAATGATTATAATCCTTGACAGAGCTGATCAGTTTCTTGTCTACCTCGAATGAGCCTATCTACAAAGTTTTTAATGAGTCGATATGTGAACACTCGAGGAAAGTGTGTGACCCAGCTGTAAGTTTTCTCATTTCACCTGTTAATGTTGGAACATCTGGGCAGCTTCTTCTTTTTTTTTTTTTTTTCTACATATTACTGACTCATCTGTTAAAATGCATGTTTACACCATCACATCTTCTGGATTTCTCTCCATGTCATCCGAATCTGTGCTCAGGACTTCACGAGCAGTCCAATGCAAACGCAGTGCCCCGACTCCCAGTGCCTTTTCGCCTTCTACGGAGGAGAGACGGTTTACCACAAATACCTGATCGGCCTGCAGTTCTACAACGTCTTCCTCTTCTTCTGGTGTGCCAACTTTGTCATCGGTCTGGGACAGATGACTCTGGCCGGGGCCTTTGCTTCTTACTACTGGGCCTTTGTCAAGCCAGATGACATGCCTGCCTTCCCAGTGTTTTCTTCCCTCGGGAGATCTCTCAGGTGTGTGTGTGTGTGTGTGTGTGTGTGTGTGTGTGGGGGTATATTTCACATTTGTTGTTTTTCCATCTATGTTGTCTCCCTCACGATTTTCTTACACAACGCAAAATTGTGTTTCAACTTCTTTCGTGTCTTGTTTCAGGTATCATACCGGAAGTCTGGCGTTCGGCTCCCTCATCCTCTCCATAGTTCAGATCATCAGGGTTCTGCTGGAGTATCTGGACCACAAGCTGAAAGGTTTGTTACTTTAGTGGATCACAATATTATGTCTGTATAACATACGGACCACAATCAAGTAATAACCTTTGATCAAGCTGACGTGCAGTGCACATAGGTGTGGTTTACTCTTATCTGGACAAATAGTAGCGATAAAGATGTCAGTGATGGAAAAGAACATTAGTTTGATGGCACAGTATTTCCCTCTGTTCAATCACTGAAGTGCAAATATAGGTGAGGTGAGGCATACATTTGTTTTATATCTTATTTATCTCTAATGCATATTTGGGGGTTAGGATTATCTAGAAAACCTGTCTCCACTGTTTGTTAAATGTTCTCGTATCTGTGGATCATTGACTCATTCACAGGAGCCCAAAATAAGTTTGCAAAGTTCCTGTTGTGCTGTCTGAAGTGCTGTTTCTGGTGTCTGGAGAAATTCATCAAGTTCCTGAACAGAAATGCGTACATCATGGTGGGTGGTTCATTAATTTATTCCACTGAGCTCAGCCCTGGCATCATTAAAATTGAGGCAGATTGTATTGTTTATGTCGGAGTATTTGATTGTAATGAGTGCATTTGGCCTCTAGGTGGCGATTTATGGCAAAAACTTCTGCACCTCAGCCAGAGATGCCTTCTTCCTCCTCATGAGGAACATGATCAGGTGTGTGCAAATATTGTGTAATTTTGCACAAAAACAATTTAAATGATTTTTTGTGTATATAAAAGAAGTCTTTTTTTTTTTTTTTTTTTTTTTTACAAATGACTGTTTAAATGATTGTTTTTAATCCCCAGGGTGGCCATCTTGGATAAAGTGACAGATTTCCTCTTGTTTTTGGGCAAACTGCTCATCGTTGGGCTTGTGGGTGAGTCGCCTTATTTCATCCTTATTCTTCATACTTTCAGAAAAGTGTGTGTGTGTGTTTCTGTGCATATTGAAGCAAATTGGCACGAGTTTTTGGGGGATATTATAATGCAAACTCATTGATATTAATATATTGAGTCAGTGATGCAATAGGAGAGAATTATTAATATTAACACATTACAGTATTTACCTCATTATCTTTAGAGACCAGCATTATGAACTTATTCAAAGTCAGTGTGCAACAACCTGTTCTAAAATATACAGGTTAGAGTTAGGATTAAATTTTTACCGTATACAGGTGCTGTTTTTTTCTTTTTCTAAATACAACAGTACTGAATGGGGATCCATAGATGTTATTGCAATATGTAACTATTATTCACAATTTGAGTTTTCTTTGGTCTTGCTTCCACAGGCGTCTTTGCCTTCTTCTTCTTCTCTGGGAGAGTGAAGGCCTTTGAGGACACGGCTCCCAATCTCCACTACTACTGGGTGCCCATCATGGTGAGTCTTTTTTGTGAGTGAAATATACACATATTTGCACACATATTTTTTATATATATATATATATATACATACACATACATACATCTGCTTTACATGCCTCTGGTTCCTGTCCTCAACAGACTGTGGTAGTTGGCTCGTACCTCATCGCCCATGGATTCTTCAGTGTGTACGCCATGTGCGTCGACACATTGTTCCTCTGTTTCTGTAAGTAGCACCTCCTCATCTTTTCTGACAATCGTATAATATTTAAAGATTGCCTACATGAGTGTCGGATGGACTTACAAGCACTGTAATCATTGAAGAAAGATGAATCGTTCGCGGCTCGATGTCAAATGTGAAGCTTAATAATCAGCTGAGACAAAACTTTTCTCACTTCACGAGTTCTTACTTTGCTTCTGGTGTTGGGCTGTCACTAATTCTAAATTGCATGAAGATGGTGTGCCAAAATTTCACCACCATTTCATAATAACAGTCTGTGGCTTACAGTATGTTAACCTGAAAATTGCTGCTTGGTGTTAAACTGTAACTTTTAAAATCTGAAATGCCTGTGGGTGCCTTTGCTTGCTTGCTATTTGACCCTCTTTCTCTTTTTTTTTGTCTCTATCTTCCTTTTCTCACTTCTCACAATTCACCACCTCCTCTTCCTCTTCCTGCTGGCCCTTTCTACACTAATTTTCTGTTCCACCCATTAACACATATACAAATACATACACACATACACACATTCATACACAAAAAGGTGAAGACCTGGAGCGCAATGACGGTTCAGCCGCAAGGCCTTATTACATGTCGTCAACTCTTCATGAGATTCTGTGGAAGAACATGGCTGAGGATCCGACTCCGTCTTCTGCTCAGCAACAAGACAATCAAGACCTCCAGTTGAGAGAACAGCAGGCCAGAGAGGAAAACGCATCTTAGAGAGGAGGAGTTTTGTAGGAAAGACACTCAAGATTTTTCACTGAATTACAGGCACTTAACTGCTATAGTTCAAGACTTAAAACGTGATAGTAAGGAGCTGGTACTTTGTCGTCGCCCATTGGGAAACCCTCTTTTGCACATAACCCACTCGTCTCAGAGAGGCAGATTGTGGTGCAACTGTAGATCACAATGCCTTAAAGTGGCAGGGGTTCAGTGTTTTGCTTCACTACCCTTAATGGATCCAACCCTCTGACTGAATGAAAGTCTCCTTCATTCACAGCTGACTGGTGTATAACGTTTCCTTTAACCTAACTGCCCTCCAACACAAGGAAACATGGGAAATAAGATGTTATTGAATTGTTTTCTTAATTGACCATTCACTAAGTTCTTCCTCCAGTGTCCAATCACAGCTTAGCAGCTGTAACTAGACACTGCAGGCCTGTAACACTTGTTGACGTGGTGTGTGGCTGTAGTAGTAGTTAAAATGTACATTTAAAGAATTTGGACCTTGCTGCCTTTTATGTGAGATATCCAAATTTAAAAATATAAGTTGTTAAAAGTTTAAGGAATTGACGAAACAGTGTGTTCATCTGCTCTAACAGGATGCAATCATTAGCATGTCCAGCTATCTAGCTTACCTACCTACAGCTGTAACCAAGAGTTAATTTCAAGGCCATTTTCTGGACTTACAAATCTGTGTGGAAACTGAGCCTGGATGCTATCAGAGTTTAGGCTAACTTTAGCAGCTCTGTCATGCTCTTTATTAGATTTAGGAAAGTTTACACTCTAGCAACACATTTATCATCAGAGGTAGTGTTGTATTTGTCAGACAAATTGGTTTGTCCTCATTCTATAAGCCTTTTAATGCTAAAATTAAAAATACTGTTTTAATTCAAGCTTGTATCTTAAAGCATAAATATACATGTGTATAGTAAAGTATGTTAGCTAAGCAGTCAAACGGGGATATGTTACAATAGAATAAGTGTGTATTTAAAATTCCTTTACAGGGTTTTCATTTGAAAATAAGTCAGGTGGAAATATTAAAAATTCAAGGCGCTAACGTTAGCTTAATCAGTTAGCTAGCTCCGGCTAATAAACTCGTCCTGCGGGCTAGAAATGAGAAGTTGCTTTTGTCTAACTATCTGAAGTGCAGGCCCTTTCAGAACTGACTACAAATCTTTACAGATGATTCTTCATCTTCTCCCGTCTTTTAACATCATTAGCTGCTAATGTGCTGTGCTAGAATGGAAAGTCTGTAGCAACAGTGAGGAGGCCCGGGAGCTTAGCGGATGGTCAGTTGAACATTAACCATTTTTCTTGGAATGAATGCTTTTTAAAATGTGCACAGGAATATTACACAAACATAATTTGATGCATGATTAATATGAAAATGTTGTTCTCCTGTTGGAGGTGATAAGACTTTAATTGGTTAAGAAACTTTGTCTTGTTGACAGCCAGGTATTTCTTCATCTTTTAATGACATAGGGTTGGGAATGACTGTAGCTGGTTTGTGATAGTCTTCAATCTGATTGAAAAATAGCTTCACTAAATATCTTGATTATTTAAATGGCTTAATCTGAGGTTACCTGACATTTCTAAACTTGTTTTTTTGCATTTTATTTGTTCCTCCCACTGCCACTGGCCAGTTGAAACTTGAAGCCGTTCATGTGCCTCATTTACAGTGTTAATATTGGTCTGTTTGCACCTTAGGGTACCTAATTGTTTACAGTTTATGCAATCAGAACCACGTGATCATCAGTACTACTCCTTTACTATGCTGTACTATTGATGCACTTTAATTTCTGTTCACACAAAGCCATAACAGATTTGTATCTGTATGAATGAATACTGGTGATTTTCTTGAAGCTAGTTGTTTTGTAGTTTCTTATGTTGACGTTTTTACTGTAAAGCAGTGAAGGTTTGCATTCAGTACCTTTTTACAAAGGATTGTGTTCTTGGCAGTGCAGCTGCTTAAATAAACTGTATTTGAAACAAGTTTTCACTGTGTAAAGCAGGATTTTAAGTCTTTAAATGGATGCATGTTGTTGGCAATTGAACCATTTATTAAAGCCTTTTTTTCTACAGAACTGGAAACGAGCCAAATTAATTTTGTCCTTCAGATTTACTGGTGTATTGAATATTAATTGTGAAGCTTGATCCTCATTTAAAAGCACTTGACTCTGTTTAGGATGTAGAATGTCTCTGTTGTACATAAAAATAAAAACTGTGCTCGAGTTTAAAATAAAAACAATGGCTCTAATGATTTGTATTTAATCTCGTTCCAGTGGAAGATCTTGAGAGGAACGATGGCAGTGCAGAGAGGCCATACCTGATGCCTGACAGCCTCCGCAAAATCCTGAATAAGAAGAACAAGACCCAGCCGGCTGAGTAGAGCACGTCCTCTCACAGTGAGAGCCTTAGTGAGGCGAGACTGTGGCTGAAAACTGACTGTGGTATGAGTCAGAGGGAACTGGTCTGGACCAGAGCCTAATGCCATCAGTCACCAGGAGCCTACAGGTGACAATCAGTAGTGTCATACATTGTATTTTTTTCTGCCAAATGTGACATAACTTCAGTCCAACGTGTCATTCCATCAGGGTCTAAAAAGGGAGTTCACATTCCCACATATCTCCGTTTATGAGTGAGACACTTTTGATCTCTGTAGATTTTAGTTTTTTTTTTTTTTTTTTTCCCCAAAAACATTTTAATTATGTTGTAAATTATTTTTAATCAAGTAAGCAGCCTACTTTCAGCATGTTTTTATTTTTAATATTTGAGTGTTATATGAAGGTACACATAAAACTAAGGATAATCTATTAAAGTTGTTGTAATCTTATGTAATATTTGAATAAATAATTAACCATATTGTTACCAAAGCCATTACACTGCCAGTCAGGCATATTGTAGTCAACACCTTTTCTATTTTCATAGACTCTTACATAAAGTATCTGATGCTGTGGTGCAACTTTTATCAGCAACATTATGGAGAGATATAAATGAGAACAAAAGCAAAGCTTATATTGTTTTTGATGTTCAGGCTTATACTCGTGTCATGTTTGTGGAACTGAATTTGAGATTGTTTTTGAAATAAAACATAGTTTTTTATTTTTTATTTGTGAGACCGTTTCTCTTTTAACCCATTGGTCATTTCCTCGCGCTTGGAGCTGTTCCCTGTTGAGCGTCGATGTTACTCTGTGCACCATGTGATTGCACAAATATGCAAAGTCATCCGGATCCTCTTCTGCTTCCGCACGTGACTGGTTAATCCATGGTGGCACTGATGTGCATGATTATACTTCATCATTATCTCTGATAACGTCTCTGAACATTGAAATCTCTTAAGCCCTCTCAGTACTAATTCCTTTACATTTTAACAAATCCACAACTGTCTCTGACTTTATAGGCCTGATATAAAACACATGCTGCTTTCATGCTTGAACATGTGCAGTACTTGTTCAGAGGTAAAGCACCTCGCTGGAAACCAGTACAATACCGTTATATATTTGCATGTTGAACTTGTTGATTCTAGCTAGCTAATGTGGCCGATAGATTTCCAGTGAGAAATTAGAGATAGTTGCAGTAATGACGAAAACCCAGACAAGACCAAGTTAGTTATTAGCAGGCAGTGAGAAATGACCCAAACAGGGTCAGTGGGCAGTTTGAGTTAAAAGGCCCACCTTCACCTGACAGTTAGCATGAAATTAATAGTTGATTTGCAGTGTCTACCTCTACTCTTTGTTATCAGTTAGTAGTTATTATGACATGTTATTTTTTAGCCACACATAACTTTATTTTATTCATTTCAATGTGTATGTTTTGCTGTTAATTTAATGGCTGGAGCAGGGTATCGTTACTCATACAAATGCCCCACTCTGGGATTACACGGCACTGTCTGTTGGTTTATAGTAGATATTGAATTGCTCTAACTGTTGTATTAAGATTTTATACTCTGATTCTTTAAAGTATGAAAGACAACAACTGTGTGCCTTCATCAGATTACATGTTCCGACTCGTGATACATTCAAAACCAAAATGCTGTTTTCTATTCCAGTTCATAACACACACAGGGACACACACACATGTACCACAACACTCCCTTTTCAACACATTCAACTCTAATAATCTGTCTAATAACACCATCCAACCCTCCATTCGTGGCATAGCTTTAGTGCAGATCAACTTCTTTAAGCAGCAGGAATTTTGTAGTTTTCTACCTGCTGTTCCGCTTTTGACCATGAGGGGGAGCCAGTGCAGCAGGAGAGGCTCTTATCTCTGCTGTGTCAGTAACGCCAGCTCACCTGACAGGAAAGTTTTGTCATGCTAAGATTCTAATCTGCTTTCTAAAAAGCATATCAGCACCTCAACCACACACAGTACATCACCTGTGATGGTTCATGGACACTGCTGTCACTTTGACTCTGTGCCAACAACTGAGTCAGCTGTACTGTCCGGTAGTCTGTGCTAAAACCTTGACTGTAGTGAGTTTCATGCAGGCGTTTCAATGGCAAGGTTGCCATTCAGAAACATATAAAAAAATACACTATGTGTAAAATGTCTTTTGTTTTTCCCAAACAAAAATATGATATATGTAGATATATTGTATTTCCATATATTAAATAAAATTAAAGCACATCATAAAAATTCTATATGAAACCTATTCGAAATTGGAATCTTTTCTTATATTAACATATACGTTTAGCCCATACAAATACGTAGCTATGTTTATCTTACCTACATTCACTGCAGACAGTATTTAACCTTCCCACAATAAACTCCATCAACACAATAACTTTATTAGCATCATAACTGTTCCCAGGGAATATGATTTCATTTAATTATGTTTGAAGTCAAACAGTGAGCGAGGAGTGGAACAACAAAAGATGCTGTTTTCTTTGCAGTTTTTGCGTCAGAGGTCCTGAGTGGTTAACGAGGCTTGTCCCATGAGGGGGTTCTTTCACTCCAGTCTCCATGGACAACACCTGAATAAGCCTGAGTGGGTGAGTCATCAGCTGGAGTGGTGGAGTTCTGGAGAGTGACTGGTATGCACTTGATGTGTGCCACTGTGGACCTGGCAACCCGTGAAAAATAAAAAATGGCAAACAGCCTTTTGGTACTACTTCAGTATGTTTCCATTTGAAGCATTTTTGTGTTCGATAAAAGGTTGTAAGGAAGGTAATGAGGCTTGAGTCATGATTCACCACATCTGGAGAAGTTTGGAGAAATCCAAACTCAACCTACTACATCTGCCAGCATATGTTATAGCTTTTATAACAGTAATTATAGAGGTCAGAAATTGTTCTTTTCTAAGGATGTTTATGTTATTTTAGTCCAGTTTCTTGTGCTATATGTGGGACACAAGCTAACAAACAGCAGGATATGTTATTCTGGGCTCAGGTGAATGATCACTGAGGCTATGTTGTAATACTTGCACCTGGATACTGATCTGTGACCAACAGTGTTTTCATAAAAGTCGATACGATGAACATCAGTTTGCTTCTCTACACATCCAGCAGACAAGCAGCAGCATTAGCATTTATTTAAAGCTGTGTTTCTGGTCAGCTTGAGAACTCATACAGAAATGTAATATATGACACATATGTCCCTATAATATCAAGAGTGATGTTGCCGTATATATCTCCTATATTACACAAAATATACATATATTAAAAGAATTTTTTTATATAGGTTTAACATGTTGCAACCATATATGTGAATGATATATATAGGCTATATAATTCATATATGCAAATTCACCAAAACAAGATACATATAAAAACATCACAATGACATAAAAACATGTTTATCTTCACATTCTGGGAAAGTGTTCTCAGACTTTTGGTCCCTACTGTATATAACATCAACATATACTGACAGGCTTTGGGATGGATATATATTTATGTAACACATGTCTACAATATAAACATACATAAACATAGCTACATATTTGTATGGGTAAGACATATATGTCAATATATGAAATTATTCCAATTTCTAATAGGTTCCATACAGAATTTTTACATATATGCTTTTATTTTATATGCACATGTATGTTAATTTCAATATTTCTACATATATTTGCGTCTCCTTTAAGCTCTGTTGTTGTTGTTGTTGTTGAGCTCTCCTGAGACTCATAATATCATAATACAATATATGACTGTTTAGAGCGAATCCAAATGTGCTGAAGCGGTGAATTTACTGTCAATGACACACTTTAATGTTTATGCTTTGCCATAAAGTCCGGCCCCAGTCATGAGGCTCATGAATGCTGAGAGGTTTAAAAGGTATTTGTCTCTTGTGCTGCGTTGATAAAGAACCGTCTGTCTGCATTCCTCACCACTGCTGTTGTGCGTCAGCTTTTCTCTGAAGTCTTTGAATTCCTGAATCCAAAAAAACCAAATGCTTGAATTCCAAGAACTGTGTGAGATTCTGGCAGCAGGGACTCATTGTTCGTGGCCAATATATATAATATTGTGCAACACAAGTACATTACACTATATTGTGGTTAGAACTGGAGCTGCCAGAGTAATAGACGCTTCTCTGTGGCCCAATCCCTGCAAGCGTCCAGACATGAGATTGTAATCCGTGACAGGCAGAAAGCATGAAAATATTCAGTGGCCTGCTGCTGGAGAGTCTTACATAATTTAAAGAGCTCTCAAAAGACGGCATGCAGAGGTGGGACTGAGTGTGTCCAACAGGAACAGACGGTACTCATTCAGCGTGTAGTGTGTGTGTGTTTTAGTCATCACTTCAGTCCACGACTTTGGTCCTAACTGACATTTCTCGACAACTATTCCATTGATGCCATAAACTTTGCCACAGATATTCGTCTTCCTATCAGAATGAAATGTGAGCCCTTAAAGTTTACCACCACATGTCAGAATTTGTCCAATTTATGACCAAATACCTATAAAACTACTAATATTCCCATCAGCCTCAGCTGTTCTTTGTGTTTAATGCTAATTAGTAAATGTTAACATGATAGCACGCTGATCTGAGAAGGTGAACATGTTAAACATTAGACCTGCTAAAAATCAACATCAACGTTAGCATGTTGATGTTAGCATGTTGATATTAGCATGCTGACGTTAGCATGTTGCTATTAGCATGCTGACGTTAGCATGTTGATATTAGCATGTTGATGTTAGCATGCTGATGTTAGCATGTTGATATTAGCATGTTGATGTTAGCATGCTGATGTTAGCATGCTGACGTTAGCATTTTGCTCAAAGCAAAGTGCAGAGCTGCTAGCTCGGCTGTAGTCTCTTGGTCATATGAGGCCAAAGTTGCTCCTGAACTCAACAAATATTTTCACTTGTTTTGAATGTGAGGATAGCGATTTCTGCAATATTTTACTGGGGGGAAATTTCATATTCATAAAGCGAAAATGTCTCAAATCAATTCCCTCATTTAAGTTGGTTCTAATTGATCTTGAACGTTAATTTGAGTCTCTCAAATTGGTGACAAACAAAAGGTCCATGTCAGCAGTTATTATATATTCTGAAATGTTTGTCTGAAGAAGTCTGTCACCATTTATCCTTTTTTAATGTATGTATTTGTTTTTGTTTTTTGTTTTTTGTTTAAATTGTTTAAGAAATTATTTGTCATCTTTTTGATCTGTTTCTTTTATTTAAGAACTGATTTGTCTGATTGTTTGTAAAAATGTCCAATTTAAATAAAAAATGTTCAACCTCACAGGAAGAAACTGAACTGACCTCTTCTTAAAAACTAGAATCAGAACGAGCAACACGTCCTCAAACCTTCACAAAAGGCCCTTCAACTGAACTTATACAATATATTAAAAGAGATGACATGTTGATAGCAGGTGTGGGTGGGGCTCATACTGTTTGGTGTCACATTTGAGTTTACGGGCCAGGGTAAAATATGATAACATCACTATCAACAATGAGAGGCACTCTGGGGAAGAGCCACACCTAAAGGCGTCAGAGGTTTCAAAGCAGTGGTGGAACTGTTCTGGATGGAAAATGGAAAAAATAAACCTGTGCCAAGATTTTAGACGAAGAGGAAACATAAACGTATTTCAGTGCCATTGTGATGACAAAAGATTAAAATATGACCCTCATGGTGTATGATGCATGAATATGTAATACTTCTAACCCGAGGTTATCTACGTATCTGTGTCTTGACTAAATAAGAGCGTCTAATGTTTTTGTTGTCCGTTACCTTTGGAGCGGAAGGGGAGGACTATACATCAGCTGTGAGGATGACGCAGAGCAAAATGTCACAGCCAGGAAAGGACAGCAATCTTTCATAGAAGAGCTAAGCATGTTTTAACATTCTTGGAAAACCAGGTAGGTCAGATTGTGAAGTTGTTGCCTGAAACATAAACACACACAGACTCAGTCACACACAGACAACCTGGGTCAGGGTCTTATTAAAGTGTGACTTTCATATAAGCAAAAACTACAAGTCATTATACAGCCGTATAGTCAAATGACAGAAGGACAGAAGTTAATACGCAGGAAGAATAAAAATGCTCTTCCTCAGTATTTAATGTCATTAAAAGCCATAAAAATAATCAGTTTCTACTTAATTTAAATCAGATGGAGCATTGTGGCTTTTGTGGTGTATCTCTTCCTCACTTACCTTTGTTGTTATGTTATACTAAGGACAAAAACTTTTCTCTGATGTTATTCAGAAATATGCTAAATATATTTTCGGACACTCCAAATATATTATGAATGTATTATGTATTATGAAATAATGCCGTTATGATCTACAAGGCTAAAACACATTAAGAATGATCTCCATAAAAGGCTTGTTTTTAATTTACAATAACTTTTACCACAATACAAATACAGTATCAGTAATGACATTAATTATGCAACTTTTGTTCCTCTGAAAACCATGAGTAAGAGATAGAAATCTGCAATTCCCATGGTCTCACTCATGAGCCGCTGCCATATTATCAGGGTAAAAGATCAGAACAGGGGACGGCCATGTGATCCTGATGACAAATAATTCTTTGCTTGTGTTTTTGTATTCTTTTTTTTTTGTGACCAAAATTTTTTATTAGTTTTCACATTTTTCATGTCACAACATCAAGACTGATATAACACAATGCTTCAATCCAGAACATGATATTTACAACAAACAAAAGAGAATCATACAAACACAGACATAACAGAAAAGCACAAATAAATAAAACAAAAATAAGGGAGATAAATATATTCAATCAAATAAATAAGGACATAAATACATTTTAAACAGGAAAGGGTGTACACTGTATTGAAGGTTGTAGTCTTCCACTGTTTACAGATCGAAAAATCAACAGTAGGCGCCTGAGGCTGTGAGCCTGCATCGCCACACTAGGATGAGTCAAGCTCGGCCAAGTCACTCATATTGTGACCACAACTTTCCGTCCATGAAAGTCCAGGCATCACCATCAGACACAGTAACCGGCTACCCGCTTGAGCATCAAGGTCCTCTAATAAGAGCTATATATTTACCCCACTTAGCATGATATAGGTCTGGTCTGTTGACCATCCTATATGTCAGTTCTTCATAAGCTGCTACTATGCTTAATTGACTGAACCATAGGCTGGATGGAGGAAGATCTGCTGATTTCCACTCGTTAATAAGAGTCTTTCGGCCCAACATAATGGCCGTGTGGATCCACCTAGTTTGAGGCTCTGGGATCCCCCGCAGTGGAGCAGGGTCCCCCAGCGCATATAGGCTATGTACAAATGGGATGTCCCGACCCATGGCCAGATTAATGTTCTCATGAATTGCTTTCCACCATCTCAGAGCTTTGGGGCTGGACCATAGCATATGGATAAGGGTGGTGTTTTTGTATTCTAAGAAACCCCCATAAACGACCCAAGGGACAGCAGGTGAAACAGCTTTAATTAAGCAGACATGTTCTCAGAGAAAGGTGCATAAACCATAAACCTCCAATACAAGTGAAGGTTGTTCAGTCAGATTTTTACTTGAGTTAAAGTACTGGAGTATTTGATTTTTAAAAATAATTTAGTACAAAAAAATTACATACATTTATGCATTTTGGTCAACACATTGTTGTATTGTTCAACAGTGTATTTACAAAACCTAATGACTCTGAAACAACCTGCTGAAGCACTGACTGACTGTCCAACCTGCAGAATAAAAAGCTTGTAGAATATGATACAAACCCTGTAGAAATGACCATAAAAACACAATTGAATCAACAAAAGGAGCCATTGTTGTTTTCATATTTCTGTCTTTTTTAGGCAGTAATAAAGTTTGGTCACAGCAAACATTTAAAACTTTCTCAAACTTCAAGCATTGTTGGACACTGCCAGGTTCAAACTGAGTTGTTCAAAAATGCCGATGCAGCAAACACATGACTGACAGTGGAGGAGTTGGCTGTGATTGTTTTTTCCCCTGTGATAAACACACAAAATAAGATAAAATAAATTCCGCAGACTATTTTACTTTATAGAAATGTTGTGGAGTAAAATATTTGTCTTTTAAGTGTAGTGGAGTGAGTTTTATAAGTTTCCAAAAGAAATAAAACTCAAGTAAAGATAATTGAAAAATATACTCAATTACAGTACTCGAAAAAATGTAATAACTTTATTTATTTATGATAATAAATTTTCTTAATAAAGAAAGTGCTTTACAAGACAAGTAAAACTACGTAAAAGAAAGTGTAGCTTAATAATCTGAAATCAACATTAAGGCAAAAAGATGCAACAGCAATTAAAAATGTAAAACCAATAAGGGATAAAACAATATGAATGAAAAAAGAAATGAATGAATGTATTGTTACTGTCCCCCCCTGCAAATACTAGTTTATTTCTCAAAAGAGTGAACTACTCCTTTACAATGGAAGACAAAGCCTTGTACTGGACAAGACAAAGGTCCAGCACCAGCACCAGCACCCCCCCCCCCCCCCCCCCCCACCGACAGACACACCCCCTCTCACCCCTCCTACAGCCAACACTTCCAGCAGAAAGTCGCCTCCCACTATAAAGCTCAGGGAGTTTCAGCCGGGCTGAGCGCTGTCAGGGAGGAAACCCAGCGGCGGGTATCGGTGATTTCAAGTCGCTTCTCTCCACACACACACACACACACACATACACACACGCACGCACACACACACATACAGAGGAAAACAGGCTGCAACAGCTCGGGTCTTGTCCGTGCTCGCTCTCACACAGACCGTCACATGGGAACAACCCAACACTTTTGTATGAGGGCGTGAAATGTAGCGAGAACTCTGCGGTTAAAATCGTCTCTGTAATTGTAATACAGGCGCGTTAATGTAGTTCCTAAGAAGATAATTTAAAAAAAAAGAATAAGGTTTTTATTCTAGCAAGATGCAGCCTTAGACTCTCTGCTTCTCAAAGTGGAAATATGAAGTTCGGTTCAACAATTCCTGTCAAGATGGAAAACAGCACTCCTTAGCCGAGCAGACGAGATGGGAAAATGGGAGTTAACAATGGTAAGTCTAAGATATGATCCAAGATCAATAACTCAGCTGAGCAGTAGATCTGGGTTTGTTGTGTAATTTATTTCCACTGACACAAACTTTAGTCTCTGTAATGTAACACAAATGCAAGTAAATTTTGCTTTTATTGTGAAGATATCCCTGCTCTGCTGGCTCCTGCAGTTTACTCTGTGTGTGTGTGTGTGTGTGTGTGTGTGTGTGTGTATGTGTGTGTGTATGTGTGTGTGTGTGTGTGTTTATATATAAACCGTGTAAACTAAAAATCTACCCCACAGCAAATCTGTAGTCTCCCATGGGAATCTGCAGTCCACAGGCTGTTTGTACTGAAGCTGCAGGGAGTCTGGCACCAGTTTGTATTCCTATTACATTCAAGTCACACAGCTGAGCATCATACAGTAGCCTCTCTAAAATAATCACCAGACAGGCTATTAAAAACTCAGAGGGGTCAGTGTCCTCTGGAAAATGCATTAAGTCTTTTTGTAAAGCTCATGCTAAATATTGACTGTGGTTCCAGATGTTCTTGTTATTTCTGGCTGTTTGGATTAAGAAGAAGAGGCACCGCCTGAGAAAGGGGTTAAAGATCTTTATTATTATTATTATTATTATTATTATTATTATTATTGTGCAAGGGACAGAAAGGTTAGAAAAGGTTAAAAAGAAAAACACCTCCTGGATTCTTCAGAACTTTTTCAGAGTTTTTAAATAACTTTCTAGGTTTTTCAAGATAAATCAGTATTTATTTTGCTCAGCTCTGTGACTCCAATGCAATGTTAATACAGGATGTTGCAAAAGGTCAAGACCAAAACTGTGTTTACTTCCCTCCGTTGATGAGTTCTCTTGCTGCTCCATGATCATATTTAATGTGGTAGAGACGTGCTACACCTGTGGCTAGCAGGTCGTCCAACAACAACAACAACATAATATTTTTTATTTTGATTTTTACATCAGTCAGTTGTGCTCAGTCCCACCACGACATCACTGACACAGAGCGGGACACAAGTCACAGTTTCCCGTCTGTGTAGCAACCAAACGATTCTAGTTTCTGCGTGGGGGGGGACAATAGGGTTTGTGTGATACTGGTTAACACTGTCTTTTTAGATAAAGACATTTAAATAATCATTTGCATAAGATGATGCAAGTCCTCTCATGTAGATAATTGATTTTCAACTACTGTTGTGAGCACGTGTAGTTTCTTTCATCCCCTCTGCAGTATGAAGCCGCTTGCTGCACGTCCACACTGTCCAGCCATGATTTAGACGCTTCAAAAATAGTTATATTTAAGATTCAAGAGCATGTGTAGTTTTGTTGTATGCACATTATTATCTGTGCTTAATAGAGCTTAGAGGAAGATATTGAATATCTACTTGCTTTGACTCCAGGGAAGTTGTGTAGATTTGAAAAAAACATTTGCATATAAACCAGATGGATTAGACATTAGTCATGCAAGAGCTGTTACTGACGCCCAGGTTATGTAACACATAAAGCAATTAAAGGAGCACTCGCCTGATTTTGCACATGCAAGTGTAGTTTACTTGTCTTGAGTTTTACTCAGAGCGTGAAAGCAGATGTATAATGTCCTCTGTTGCTCTTAAGGAGCTTTGTCAAGTCTGACAGTGATGTCATTGTGATGTTATCGGGGTGATCGCAGCTGGGGCTTGGAGAATTAAAAAAGTGGGACCTTTCAACTACTAGGAACAAAAAGTCAGGATATTTTCACCCCAGTTTCTTCGATTATTTTTAAGTGTTTCGCAAAAGATTCCTAACTTTGTGGAAGTAAAAAAATACCAAAACAATGGAGAGCTCCTTTATTGGAGGGTAAAGAAAATGGCTGCCCTCAGGTTTACTGTACGCTGTTGAAAATACAGACCGGCCTTTTTTAAATTGTGCGACACAGCTGCTGTCTCATTATGCTACTATAACGATCTTGTTCTCAAGCAGCAAAGAGTGAACAAGGTGCTCAGTATTCACATTGGATAAACCCCGTTCCTCTGTGTACATGTGCTGTTGAGCGTTCTGGAGGAGCCGTTGCTAAAACGCTGATTGAAAGCTCTCACCGAGATCAAACGACGGCTTGTCTGAATATCTAATGGAACCCGTGTGTTTTAGATCAGCACACTTGGCGCTGAGCTAGCCTATGATCCTCCGAGGCTCTCTCCATTGGTTACTGGAGGATGAGTGATGGTGAAGGAAACATCTGACATTTAGCATTTGTTCTGGTATTTTGCTTTGATACACTAACCTTTTGATAATCCTCTATTTGTCCATAAACATTCTTATGTACGTCCAGAATTCATGGAAGTTTCAGCAGCTTACGGTGTCGTGGGGAAATTATGAAAATGAAAACCAAGCACAGGTTACAAAAACCAGCATGTCACGTGGATGAATCTCTGATAATTACTATCATTACACGCTAACATGTTTGTGCAGTCATTGAAGGCTTGAAACGACGGTTATGAGTACAAGCAAATATTATGTAGTTGCTGTGGTTCACATGGGATGAGTGTGCGTCTCGGTGGTGTTGTGTCACTTGTTTGTGTGAGGGGTCACCAGGCGGTTTGGCCATGGAGTCTTGCAGCTATTTTTACCCCCTTGTGGCTCAACCTCTGACCCTAATGTTGTGAGCAGTAACACTACTAGATATATATTTGTGTTTCTGACCCGTATCTGCATATTTTCGAAACACAAGCAGGAGCGTTGGATGGAAGCTGCTCTCAGTGTGAATGCTGATATAAAACTTAAATATCATTTTCCACTTCTGTCTCTCACCAGAACCCAGTGCAGGAATGGGGTGAGGAGTTCGAGGATGGCGCAGTTTACGGGGTCACACTGCGTCGGGAGCCCGTCCCCTCTGCCCCAAGCCCCAATGGGACAAATCCATGCTGCGCTTTTGTCCAGTACCGGACCTGCAAGGTGCGGCGTCTGAAGGCCGCTACCCTGGATCTGCTAGTGAATCATCTCCTGGACCCCGGCTGCCAGGATCAGGATTACAGCAAGATCTTCCTCTCCACATACAGAACCTTTACCAGCTCCTCAAAGCTCATAGAGCTGCTCTTTCAGAGGTAATCTTTGTGCCACTGTATGTCTGGTTTTCTCTGTTTCTTGTTCTGTTTTTTATTTCTGGAAAATACACTTATTAATTCCTTTTGAGGGTTAGATGAGAAGATTAATACCAAATATGAAGCTACAGCCAGCAGCCAGTTAGCTTAGCTTAGCATAATGACTGGAAACAGGTGGAAACAGCTAGCTTGGCTCTGTTAACTAACAAAATCTGCCTGCTAGCACCTCTAAAAAAGCTCACTTATTAATGCCTTATATATAATTTATTTATCTGTGTAAACGTGTAAAATTCTGTTGTAACCAGTGTTTCCAGTCTTTGTGCCGAGTTAAGCTAACAAGGCTGCTGGATGTAGCCATGTCAAACTGACATGTGGTGTTACTTTTGGTTTCGTGGTTTTATTACTGTGCCGGGCCAAGAAATAGTCTGGCACGTAAATGTGCTTGAATCTGGGAATGTTGTTGGTGCAGAGTCACCATGTTGTGTAAGGGTGTTTTTTTTTTTTACATGTTTCTGTGACAAAGCAACTCTCCCCTCAGCTTTGATGTAATAATAAGTACCTAGCAGGTGCTCATTATCTTGAGGCCAACAACAACAACAATTGTGCACAGAGCGGTTTTAGGCTGTGGCTGGCATGACTTGAGGTCAGGGTAAAGATAGCTGCAGAGGAGGGACAAATAATAATTAAAAAGTACACTGTGACTTCTTTTTTATTCTTCTTTTGCATGTTTTTGACCCTGTTTTCATTCTTATAGTGACAGTGCTGCCTCCGATCTGGACAACAGTGAAAGCTACAGGAGGTAAGTGGATGAATCTTCCCTTGATCAACTTCATTTAAAACACCATTTAAATGAAAAAAAAAACTTGAACCCTTATATGCTTTAAAGTGTTGTTCAACTAGTTAAAATGTAATGACTCTTCCACTGCCTCCACAGCCCTCTGTTGGCCTTTGTCCAGACATGGTTGGATGAGTACAGCGAGGACTTCAGGGATCCTCCCGTGCACCTGGCACTCAGGCTGTTGTTGGATCACCTGAGGATCAGCTCTGCGGTGCATGACAATATGCGCAGCCAACCCAACTTCTGCTCGTTGGCTGGGCAAGCTGAGGCGCTGCTCAAGCGGCTGCAGAAAGAAGGTGATCCTCCCACACATAACATGATAAAAAAGTGATAAGGCCTTTGTTCACACGACATACCATCGTCATAGCATTCAACATTGTGAAAATCCTCCTGCCGTGCTCACACTCTTTTTCTGGATTCCTGCTCTGTGTGTTTGTCCAGAAGCTGCCCCGACAGGTCTGGAACAAGAGGAGGGATCTGGTGATGAAGATTCAGGATGTGAACACTCAGTGGATCGACTTGGTATCATGGATTTCTCGGCTTCAGCCGTCGCCGAACAGCTCACCCGAATGGATTCTGTACGTGAGAGGATATTGTATGTTCCACGTTTACACACGTCACTTGTTTTAGATTGATTATTAAAGGCTGATAATTGGTTTTCATGGTGTTTCAGGCTCTATTTGTCAAAGTGGTGCCTTACCAGTGTCTGGGCTGTGTGTGGTCTCAAAGAGACAAGAAGGAAAACATGTCTCCCACCATCCGGGCCACCATTGCGCAGTTCAACGCCATCACCAACCAGGTCATCATGTCCCTGCTCTGCCAGCCTACAGACCCCACCTCCAGTCCCACTTCCTCCTGCCGGCCTCCCACTACTCCAGTGCAAAGGGCCCGTATCATAGAGAAGTGGATCAGAGTAGCACAGGTCAGTAAAAAAGCCAGAGTGACTAGATATCAGTTGGCATTCAGGTTTCAAGTCCAATACGTCATAAGAACCTCATTTACACAGCCTTTGTTTTAGGAGAACAATCGTCACCACAAAACATTTGAAATTAATTTGAAATTAAGTGAATCCTGAACGCAGACTCTTTCTTCTCCAGGAGTGTCGTCAGTTGAAGAACTTCTCCTCTCTCAGGGCGATCCTGTCGGCCCTTCAGTCTAATGCAGTTTACAGGCTGAGAAAGACCTGGGCTGCTGTTAGCAGGTAAGGTTGGACTTTAGCCATTTCTAAGGTCAATGATTTTGTCTGTCTCTATGGTTGCGTTTATATTGTGTTTTACATAATTGTTTTTTAATGAGGGCATTGAACCTTTATCCAGTGCAATTCAATGTCTTTGATAGAGCAAGTCAGCAAATGTCTTGCTTTTGTGTGACCTATATTCTGTGTCAGGTCGTGAACATTGTAGTAAGCTATTATAATGTCAAGGACAGATGAAGCATAACTTCATGTTTGTCCTTTTTTATGGTTTAAACATCTGGTCATCGACCAAGAACTGAAATGTAAAATTTTAACACCAGTTATTGTGAATTATAGTTAATTATTAATGTATCATATATTGGATTAAATAGCTGCATATTTACTAACTCTGGTGTCTGTTCTTTTTGCAGAGACAGCATGGCCACGTTCAATAACCTCTGTGAAACCTTCCCTGATGAGAACTGTGTTCTAACCAACAGAGAGCTCCTGGTCGAGGTGAGAACAAAACTGCTGGTTGCACAAAAAAACAGCCTACATTTACTTCATTGTTTACAGTGTTAACCCTGAGATTCACAGGTCATGAACCTACACTCTTATAAAGAGAGAGAGTCGAAAACCAGCTGTATGAGAATCAGTTTTTTTTTTGGTGATACTAAATAAATGCTATCTTCATAATTTAGCTCTAAATACTAATTTGTATTCCACACCAGCATAGTTTAACATTTGTGACATTTTTATCATGAACCTGTCAAACTTGCAAATGTTAGTCTAAGTTCTGCTACTAAGTTAGCTAAGCTAAGTTACAGCAATAGTCCATTCACAACTGCAGTAATGTTAGCTAGCTAGCTAAAGTTTGTTTGTAATTTGATTTCTTTATATAGCAGAACATAATTATAGCGTTTCTCTGTAACTTATGCTACTTAGCTACTAAGCTAACTTAGCTAATATACTACATAGTTATGGGTACAGTTCAAACACAACTAAAGTAATGTTAGCTAGCAAGCTAATGTTTGTTAGCTATAAAATAAAGTAATTTAATTCTTATAGCAAAACATAAGAGTCTCTGTAACTTACGCTACTTAGCTACTAAGCTACTTGGTTATAGGAACAGCTCATACACAACTACAGCAACGCAAGCTAGCAAGTTAATGTTAGCAGCTATAAACAGCTGTCAGTTTAGTAATATAAAGTAGTAGTAAAGTATACTTAGATAATGTCATTTGTAAATTTTTTAAGTGGTGGTGCCAGTCATAGTTAAGATAAATATTTGAATACTGTGTATAACTGACAAAAGTGACTGATAGGAGGAAATATTCCTATAAAAAAAGGCCTGATTGACGCATCTATATATAAGGGTTAATGTTTACCAATGCAAGCAAGTCAATCTGCTTCATCTGCTACATACTTTCAGTCCCAGCAACAACAAAAACCTTTCAGTGATGTGAAAGCTAATTAAATCATTAATACAACCAGTATCTGGGTTTTAGTGTGGGACTATTTCACCAGAGGTTAAATATTTTGTTTTGTAAAGAGAACGGGGGAATGAACTGCAGAGAACATAGTACAAAGAATGTCACTGAAAACATGTTTGGAAATGGTTTTCTTCCTGTACATGGATTTTCTCCTTTAATTATTAAAAAGATTCATTTTTCAGTTAATATTTACAATGTGTTAATGGGAAACCAGGTGCCTCAAGCACATTGTGTTCCCTTTTTTTTCTTTTATGTAGTCTCCTTTAGGCAACTGCGTCAGAGGCGTCTTGTGTCTAGTTACAGTGAAAGGACTCTAAAGTCAATAGATTACCAGTATTTCCTCTACACAACAACTGAGCAACAGAATTTGCTGCTTCACAAAAAAGTTCAAAGAGATTCTTCACTATGAAATCATTTTAATTGTGTTGTTCTCCTCCTTTTAACTTTCCATTGTAGCTGTATTCAGACACTGCCTTTTATGAAGGAAACTGATCTATGTAAACACAATCGGTCATACACTTAAGCCTGTTTGCTGTTTCCAATAACAGATAGCACATAACCCTAACCCACAAAGACTTAAGAGGCTTGGAGAACTCCTCAACAGGATGTCCAAGTTAATGTGTAATAAAACCTATTCATGCATTGAAAACTTTTGCTTTATAAGCCACTTCACATGCTTCATTAGAAGACACCTTGAACGTGCTTGTGTGAATTCATATAATGGACTGTCTAAAAGATGTAAGATAAAATCTTGCAGATTATTTTTAATAATGGGTCAATGTATGTGTCTATAACCTTCAACTGAATATAGCTCTGTCTGACCCTCTTCGACAGGACGGGGGCCAAGCGACTGAGGATAACATTTCTCCAAAGATATCCAAGCGGTGTCCAGTCCCCAGACAGATGGTAAGCCAAACCTCCAGATGAGGAAAGAGCTGAGATGTTTTGAAGACAGGACATGAAGCCCAATGCCATATATCGCTGAGGTCTAGTTCAACCGAATCGCTAAGCAGCAAACCTTCTTTTCCTGCAGCAGTAAATTTGCTGTTTTACACTGATAATGTTTCAAAATGTTATCCCTTTTGTCATGTGCTATTGTCTTGGGGTCATTTTACCCGAAGCTGGGTTAATTTCAGCTTTTCAAATAGACACATGCAAAATCCCTCTCATATTATCCAACTCTAAAAGCCACAGGAGAGCCAATTTCCCACAGTGTGGGTGGAGTATCTCTGGCATGGCAGAGACCCAAACCTATCTTTAGCCTTGCTTGGTGCTGAACAAGTTTCAAATGGCCTCAGATCACCAGGATTATAGGATAGTAATAATAGACTTAACTGGGGTCTTTTATAAGTCATATGCACAGGGCTGTAACATGAACCCAGGGCGCTGCTAACTGGGACGTGCCCTGTATCAATGTCGTCCAATCTCAACCCATTCAATACAGTTCAAAAATGAAAAAAAGAAAAGAAAAAGCTAATGACTGGATTTGAAAGTCACAACTGAACAGATACAGTGACAGTGGAAAGACCTGCTGTAAGCTTAATGGAAGGTGTGCTTACATGCTGTTTCTTTGCAGAGTACCTCCAGTGGAGTGGTTCCTTACCTGGGCACCTATCTGACCGTCCTCACCATGCTGGACACTGCTCTGCCAGACACTTTGGAGGTGCGTAATATAGCTTGAGTAACAGCTGCTCTGTATAATATTTAACTTTCAGTGGTGAAGTATATACTGTGCAGTAAAATATCTCATAATGTTACATTGCAATACATAGTAGTGGGTAGCGGGGGTCGTGATTCTGAAACTGAGACTGAAACTGCCATATAAACATCCATCTTGCGGGATCGCGATACATGATACTCTGCAGTTTTTTACTGCATTTTCAATTTGCTAAATCTGGGATGTTAGAATAAAGTGTCACTGTTGTGTTTGTGTTCAGTTCTTGATCCAATCAATCATTGATAAATGCAGTAAATAAATAGTGTTTAATCTTTTCTTCTGACAGGGAGGGCTGATAAACCTTGAAAAGAGAAGGAGGGTAAGTGGTTCCTCTTTGTGTCATCTTTTATGTATTTCAGTACAAAGGTGTTCACATAACATCATGTCAGCATCACATGCTTGTGTGTTTGGGTGTGTACAGTGTATTTGCACTGTGAGAGTAAACAGAGCAGGTTGCACATTTTCTGACACTTGTTTTTAGTGAATATCATGCTGAAAGCTAGAGATCTTTGGTTACGCTTTTTAAACCTTTACATATATCTTTAAGGAAAACCTCACTGCAGCTTTTTAACTGTTCAAAGTATCGTGCTGTATCACCTTGTTAGTCCAGGCAGGTTATGCAACCACACAGACGGCAGGAAGCAGGACACCTCGCAGCCTCTGTCACTCTGTTTATCGACCGACATTTCTCTCTCCCTGCAGGAGTTTGAGGTTCTGTCACAGATCCGTGTGCTGCAGGCGTCCTGTTCGCAGTACAACCTGCCCCATCACCCCAGAATCGCTGCCTGGCTGCAGGGATACAAGCTGCTCACTGACCAGGAGAGGTGAGATGCAAAATGTGTTTCAGTTCCTCAGTAGAGGAAAGCCTGATAAAAGCCCAATAAAAATTTGGTAGTTACATAATCTACATAGTATGAATGTCATGTTCAGCTGTTATATGGCATCTGGCCAGTTAATCAGTTCTTGTTATCAGCTGAAGCATGGGAGTATTGCTGTCACAGCTGGAGTGTTGTCATCAAGAAACGACTGGTTTGACATTTATAATGCAAACGTTCATTCGTCTCGAGTGTCACTTTCTGATCGTCAGTGTTCGTGTTTGATGTGTTTGCAGCTACGAGCTGTCGAGACAGCTGGAGCCTCCGGTAGACCTCTGTTCACCAACCCTCTGGAGCCACCGCACGCTCACAAAGAAACTCTCCAGGTGAGTATCGCGCTCTGGTCTGATTTGAATATTCAAACACACACACACCACACTCACATTTTACTATGCACATAACACTTAAAAAATGAAGTAACAAGTGGTACAGACAGTATTTGCTGACTCATTTTTATGCCACAACAGGAAAAGTATATTTTGATGCATGCAGTGCTGATCCGCTGTAAAAAGAAAACAAATCCTACAATATTCTATATTTATAATAACTTTATTATCATAGAATGAGTTTTTGTCTTTGGTACAAATCTCAAGTTAAATCTCTGTCCTCAGTCTCCTGACAGTGAGCGATGGATCAAAGAAACTCCCTGCTGATCAGATCAGCGTTTCATCTTCTGGATCCAGTGGATCTGAGATGGAGGATCTCTCCTCCCCAAACTCGGCCTGCTCCATCAGACTGCAGGTAAACAGCTGTTTGTGTGTGTGTGTGTGTGTGTGTGTGTTTGTGTGTGTGTGTTTCTGTATGTATCTGCCTCATTGTCTCATAACCTTGTTTTCTGTCCATCCTTTGTCCTTTATGGCACGAACAATGGTGTCTTTTGTTGACAGCTTTGTCATGCTCTGCCTTCATCTAAAGGGTCTCTGTGTTCAGAACAACATCCACTATTTACACTTCACAAACAATCGTCCCGTTTTAAGTGTTCAAACAAACCCTTAAGCATCTCTAATGAGGAGTAAATGGCTTTTAGAACTGGGAATCTTACATAAGCTCCCTTCACAAAAGATCTTCTTTAAAGGGTTGTAGAAACTAGCGTGAGCCCTCAACAAGGAGAATTTCAATTGAGCAGGTCCCTGGTTGAACTGGAGTGACTATTGTTTTCTCCCAGTGGCACTCATCAGTACTCTTTCTCCCTCTCTTCTTCTCTGCAGTCCTTTCACAGCTCATGCAACAATGTGTCCGAGGCCTTCTCTTCCTCCTTGCCCTCCTCTTCCTCACCCTCTCCCTGCTCTTCCTCGGCTTCCTCTCCGGACTCCCCTACTCCCTCCAGCTCCCCAGCCTCGTCATGCAGCGGTGCTCGGCCGAAGCCTGCCCCGGTCTCGCACCACAAGCGCTCCGTGTCCATGACCTCCCTGCCCGTGTATAACCGTCAGGTGGCGGACTCCTGTATAGTCAGGGTGAGCGTGGACCTGACCCAGAACAACGGCAACATGTACAAAAGCATCATGGTGAGATTATCCTCCAGAAAATATTTTAAAATCTGATTATATATAAAAATGTAAGGTATGGTTTATGGTTGTAAACAAATATTTTTTCAGTGTAGCATTCCTACTTTTATTTAAAGACGTCTCCAGAAATGTTTGAAGACATACTATGTTTGGAATAATAATTTGTGTTTTTCTACAAAAAAGTTCAATTAGCGCAGTAAAAAATATTAAAATGACTTTAAAATTGTTGAAAAATCCAGAACATATGAATATGCAAAAATTTTCCATCTTAAAAATCTTAAATCGTGGACAAAAGAAATCTCCCACTTCACTGAAAAGTCAGTGCATGTGCAAATTTCCTCGTCACAGTCCTGTAACTTTAATATTGGCTTTTAAACTAGTTATGACGTGCACAGTGAAACTTTCCCCCTTCAACAGATGAATATGAAAACAAACTCTGCACATACATCATTCTGCACAGTGAAGGTAAAACATCAATAAGCAGAATCCATTTCTAAGTGGAGGCAGACTTTAATATAATAAACACTTCTTCCACTACTCTGCTCTATTTGCATGAGCAGCACCTTTAGTAAAGCACAATGTTGTAACTGATTTTCTCAAGCACAAACTTCCTTCTGTATTTTATAGTTAACCAGCCAGGACAAAACTGCTCAGGTGATTCAGCGGGCGCTGGAAAAGCATCATCTTGAGCACATGGACTGGCAGGAGTTCACCCTGACGCAGGTCATCTCTCAGGAAAGAGGTCAGAACAGAAGGACTTGAAATGAAATAGAAATAGAGCTGAAAAAAAGAAAAACACCTCTCATGACACTTGTTTTTTTTTCTGTTTTCAGAGCTGCTCATACCAGACAAAGCAAACGTCTTCTATGCTATGTCCACAACGGCCAACTTTGACTTTGTTTTGCGGCAATTCCCCAAAGGCCAGAAGAAACCGCTGAGGGCCACATCCAGCCTGGGACGTTACACAAAATAGCACTTCCACTCTACAGATTCTCCACCTGGAAGAGCTCATGGGACGTTCCTGGAAAGTGTTCCTTATTTTCTTTTTTAATAGTTGTTTATAGGAAAGGTATCCTCTCTCAATGTGACTTTTTTTTTTTAACGTTGATGATGATGTAGAAGCACTTTATGAAGAAGAATGCAGCAGAAACTGATGAAGCTTTAAAAAAAACACCTGGACCGGATATGCCTTTATATTTCTGTTGGAATAAACTGGGTATGAATCCGACTATTAAACCAAAAAAAAGCAAGATTAAAAAACCCCCCATTCCTTGACTTTTTCCCTCAGGTGTGTTGGTAAAACATTTTCTCTCTGACTCTGCTGCTATATGTCTCTCCCAGAAACTGTATGGGTGTGAAGATGCACACGCTGCCCTCAGAGAGCAACACGTGCCACCATCAGCGACCTATTTATACATGTACATTGAGAAATGACCGGCCGTGTCCCAACACAGCTGGGCGCCATTAATAACCTGTGTGTCAGAAAGGGAATGTGGGTCAGATGCTGTGTGAAGGGTGCCGGTAATGAACCCCTGGGCCCCCCCCCCCCCCCCGCAGTAGGTTATCTGCTGCCACTTGAGATGAGAGAGTCCGATGTCCTTATGTGTCGCCGTGCCTGTGCCATCTGAGGAGCGGGCGGGGACGTTCTCACCAGGGATCACTGTGTTCCCTGCGACGTCGTGATACTCATCATGTGTGGCCGGCAGCCCCGACTGGAAAGATGGCATTCCTGAACTGGCGTTACCATGGCAGCAGAGACTTTGATGGATGGGGATGTAAATGGCGAATGGCTACTGTATCTAGATTAGACGACAATAAGGGTGGACTGTTGTTTGTGATTTTTGTGTTTGTGCTATGACTAAGTAGCTTTGACTTTTAGAGTTTCAGATTTTGTAATGTTTTGTATTTATTTTCACTTTTGTTCCACTGTGGTTCACTTTGAATGCACCTTTATTTGATTAATGACACATTGTGATGACTCACTAACAGGCTTTAACTTGTCTTCTGACTGGCGGGAAAATACTTACTTACTTTATTTTGCAACATGTTTGATTAGTGTGCTAATAATTTTAGAGATGTCTTATTTTCCGACGAATCCTGATAATATCTAAAGTGATAATGTTTTATATTTTACTTAATTGTATTTAACAAGTTGGTTCAGACTTGTGAAGCCTGGATGTAACTGGTGCTTAAATGGCTTGACCTAAAGCCTAATGAGGAGTTTAGATCTGATCATTTCATTGACATCAATTGACGCAAACGCTGTAACGAGATAGTTGATACTGATCATGTTTTCTTACAGTTAAAACTCCAGGGAGTATTTGCAAAGTGGAATAGTTATACAATGAACAGACATGAAAAGTTTTATTGCTCAACTTGCTCAAGGGCGTAGGTAGCTGCCGAGGAAAGAAACGGGCGTCTCGTTGAATTCCTCAATCCACATTCTCCCTGTAAACAGCAAACACTCTCCCAAAAGCTTATTTCTACCGGCAACTGTGCAATATCCCTCTCTTGGCAACTGAAACTTGAATTGATAGTATTTCTTGGCTTATAAAAAAAACTTCATATTGTTCAGTCTTTTTTAATGAAGATAATATCACAGTTGTAAAACAAAAAGGAATAAATTGTTTAAAAAAAAAAAAAAAAAAATCCAAGGTTTGAAATGCATTTACACCCTGTATTGATGACTTTCTAATAAACAAATTTTCCTATTTCCCATGGCCTTCATCATCCTTTTTTATTTTTTATTTTTTACAGTTGATCTAATGACTTGGTTTGAGGCTTATTTTATTAAAGACAAGTTTTAAAAATGTCTGCTTTGAATTTAAATAGGCTATTAATATGAAAATATGAACCAATTGTCTCTACCTCTACTATATCACAAGTTGAAAATATAGTCAAACTACCATAGCCTACATTTTGTCTTAAATAAAGTGGCTTAATATAATCCACAAAAACTAGCAAATGCATTTAAAAAGATGAATAACAGTTTCTTTCAAACATAACACATATATCAGATGAGTCTGTGAATTTCATGAGAATGAGGATTAAAAGGATATATTATGGAAAAACTGAACTCTTTAACCATGTTCCAATATAAACCTTTCCGTAGGCCACATGAAAAAAAAAAAGATTTATGTGTGATCTACTGAGTGTTGAATTTATTTTGAAAGTGAATGGTCTCTTTTGTATCTGGTAAACGGACTTCACAAGGATAATATAGATATGAACTTTCTTTTCCCACCACTTAAGTTTTTCACTTTAATAACTGAGCAATTCCATTTCTTTTTTTTTATTTGGCAAGTCAACATACAAATAACATTTTGAGCCAGGGGTCAACAAGTAAACAATTAAAAAACAAGGCATAGTACATATTAAATTAAATTAAAAGAAAGAGAGAGAGAAAAAAAAAGGAAGAGGAAATTACTTTTGAACCGGAAAAGGACGTCATTCAATCTCTGTCATGGGTCATTTCAAATTTAAAAACAATAATTAAAAACAAATAAAGTTCAGTTTTGTAAAATTAACATGTTTGGCAAGAAAAGAATTGGATTTGTTAATAAAAAAAATAAAAAAATAAAACAAAAATAAAAAAGGAGAGATTTTTTTAAAGGCTTTGTCTCATATTCCCGCGTTACGTGACGTCACTGACCCCTACCGGCGCTGCTGCGTGGTACAAACTTACTGCTCGCGGTTTTTCTTTAACGGTTTCAAACATACAAAAGTGCAACAAAGCCTGTATTATCTTGGCATGTTGAATTTTCCCCCATAGAATAAATGTGGGTGCAAGTTGTTCTCCTGACCAGTAACGACCACGTCCTCGAGCCAAACACGGAAGTGAAGACTACAAACCGCAGGTAAGACAAAGGTGAATCTACCCCACGAAGTCCACTCAACTAGCTAACAATAAAGAAAGTCACAATGGCAGAAATAGTTCACCTAATGTTCACAAAACCCACCACAATAATAATAATAATAATAAAGAAAAGTCGATTAGATGTCGTCACTAGATAGCGCCACAGAGCTGTGTGCTCGGCTCCTGGTGGAGCTTAATATCAGCAGACTGTACAGACACCGAGACGCCACTCGGGTGCACTCGGGTGTCATCGGTAGCTGGGTCTGAACTCACTTGTTTTTCCTCCACCTCTTCACTCCATCCAACCTGAATGTGAATGGAGGTGACCTTATATATAATAAATATACATAATATCGTCCCCATTCACCTGATCAGGGGAGAAGAGCAGTAGTGGATTTCTGTCAGGACAGACCTAAAAAAAGAGTAGGTCCTCTATTGAGTGCTGCTCGCCCATCTACCCCACTCAATGCACTTGGCTGCAGTAGACGCTCACTCAGCAGAGGGATAGGGGTTTGGATTCATTAGATGAGGCATTGCCTGACGATGTGTGTGTGTGTACGTGTGCTGTAGGAGATGCACAGGTCAGCAGTTCTGAAGGAGAAACAGGACACTGCCTCTCATCTTATACTTTCTCATGTATTATGTATACTTATGATGTCCGGCCGTGAGCTTGTGTGTGTATGTGTGTGTGTGAGAGCTGCATGTCGCCACGGAAGTACAGATTATATCAATGCTGCCCCTTAGTCCTGCAAGATCCAAAATGCTATTTATCTGTGTCGCTGCCGGTGCTCTGCAGGCCAGAGGAGACATTCAAGGTCTTATGTGGATTTGTCCAGGAAATCAGTGTAGCAGGTCTCTAATGAGGATTGATGAGACATGGAGTTTAGTTGTCAATAAAATCGATAGTTTTCACCTCTGTTGACCCAAGAGTGTTTGAGGAAGTCGGTGACGTTTCAGTTCATGGCTGCTTGCAATCTTTAAGTCATGTGTGTAAGTTGTGGTGAAGCCAGACGTCATTTGCACACAGTCTCAGGCCTGTTGAGATAGAGTTTTCCTCCTAAGTATAATAATAAGACCTTCATTTGGCCATGAAATGTTGACATCAGTTTGTCTTGATATAAAGGATCAGTGTGGTCCCTTAAGCTTTTACACTCAGCCGTTACATCCATCTCTTGCACAAAGCATGACGACATCAGATCCTGTGTATTGGGTAAGAAGTCAGTGTTGCATATCTGAATAAAACAAAGCAGTGTGAGGATGCTTTACTCGTAATGTTAGTAGCTTTTCTTTGAGAGCTCACGCACCTCAGTTTTTACTTACATCAGGATGAATTTCAGTGTGTAAAAGCAGAAGAATGTCCTTATCTTTTTAAAAACATCCCCGTTGTTTTGGTTGTTTCATAACCGCAGTAATTGGGGGCACATGTGAGAGTGAGGAACCAATGAAAATGTTTGGCAACGCTTTGCTCTGATCTCTGCTGACGACAGACAGCTGCCCCCTGCCTCACCTGAATGACTCTCCCCCCGTGGAGGAGAAAGGCATTCAGCTGTTTTTACAGCTTCCAGAGGAAAAGAGGCATGTGCCGACAGCTTGTGTGTGTGTGTATGTGTGAGATATTGCATGCATGTTAAGTTCAGAGAGTTACTGCCATGTTCTCACCATCTACATAGATACGTGTGTTACGTGTGTGCCAGTGACTGTAAAAGCTGTGACAAAGCCAGCTTGAAGCCCTGTGTGCGTGTGCCAGCTCTGCATTCTTGATAAACCAACCTTGTTCCCCATTCGCAGAAGAGGAAGTGGGGTTGTGGGGTGGGGGGGGGGGGGGGGGGGATCCAAGTGCTGACCAAGTGCACACACACAGAAAAAACACACACCTTTATATATAAACATTGACTCACTGTGAGTGACAGTCGTGCCTGTTTGCACTAATGCACCCCGAGATATTCTTGGCAGGGTGCAGATTGGTTTTGCCATATGTGCACACGCTCATGCATATGCATGAAGGGCTAAATATGACTCCCAAGTTTAATGCAGACATTTATGCGATTGCACGCACATTTAAACTCACATACAGATGTTTTACGCCCACACGAGTTATTCATGGCTTTCCACCCTCACCTCTGAAATGAGTGTAGGATCTGTTGATAAGCTTTTTTAACCTTTTACTTGCTGTGCCACAAGGAAACACATACACACAGTGGAGTCTTACGTGTGGAGCTGGCACAGTTATATTGCTCTATTTTGAGAAGGTTTTAATCACATGATTTATGAAACTCTGACGTGGTTCTGGCACTGCTTTTGTGACTCCTTTGAATGATTATCTTCACCCGTGTAAAACACGATCATCTCAGCCTCCAAGCAATTGAATTTCTGTATTGATGGGAAATTTTTTATAAAGCTGTGAAACCTCTCTATCAAGCCCCAGTTTTGTGTGTGGAAATTAACATACTAGCTACTTTCCATGATGTAGATGTTCTGTCGGAGGCTGAACGGGATCTTCAGAGTCGGGTCAGTGTTGTACATTGACAGTGTAGTAAATGGCGACTGAAGGTAGAACAAGACTAGGTCAAAACCTAGTATGTGGCTGGACCGCCTATGGTCAAACTGTGATTTTATAACTGTGACGTCATCTGACACAATAACCAAACATATAAAGGAAGCTCTGATTTCAGCTGTATTTACTTGTTCAGAGAGAACCTTTAGAAGACTTTCAAGTAATTTTGCCTTTAATTTCAGCCATAGTGAGAGAGAGAGAGAGAGAATGACACGCAGCAAAGGGCCACAGACCGGATTCGAACCCGGGGGCAAGGGCACTCCGCTGACCGGTGACCAGTGACCAGTGGTGGAAGTACCATCACTCAGTCAGTCAGTCAGTCAGTCAGCGAAATCCGCCCTGCTGTTGTGATCCAGCCAAATGAAACATGAAAAAAAGGGAATATCCAAGTAAGTTTATGTTTCATATTTTCATATTGGTTCTCTTGTTATGTCTTATTCTAAGAGCTATTGAAGTTTTACCTTGGATGATCATGTTACTATTAAAAGAGGAATAAGAGTCCCGTCTGACTTGGCCAGCTGCTTTAAATAGCTTTGTTAAAATCTTTGTTACAATACTTAGACACAACAGTTTTTAAATCTTGTGTCCAATTTTGGGTTATGCCACAGGGATCTGCTGCTGTGCATGAAAATTATGAAGAATAGTGGTCAGAAGAAAGATTAGGCAAACCAAAACTGAGAACACGTTTTGTTATGATGGCACACTTACCATCATGAACTACATGTCACCCTTCACCTGACCAGAGCTCAGATGTCTGTTTGTGCTCAGTTAAGATCTGGCATCCTGTCTTTTGCTGTGGGAAATGGATGCTTCCATCCAGTCCAATGAAAATGAAGCGAATGAAAGGAAAATTTTATATTTTACTGCCTCTTTTATCAGTTTTTCTTGAAACCGGTTTGAACAAGTCAATGGAGATTACAGTAAATGTTTACATCTGTATATGATTACAGATCAATTTTTGTTAAATGCTTGCAATTAACTAGTGCTGAACAATTACCGGTAATTGAAATATTATTGAAATTGCAATATGAGTAAGTGCAATAGCCAAATTTCAGGAACTGCAATTTTTGGTAAACCATTATAAAGCATTGCTACAGAGATGCCCTGGCTTTCCAAATCATACTCTCCAGGTGTTGGGGAACAATTTTTGTCTGATACAAGACAAAACAAAACATTTTTATATTCTTTTCCAGTGAAAATTAAATGCAAAAATTACCATTCCCACTGAAATAATGAGTCGCATCGCAATATGTCTGCCGAAGTAATTATAATCTGATTTTTTATTTATTCACTTATTGCATATCATCCAGCCATGCTATCAACATATGAGAGCTTTGCATATTCAATTTATGAAATCTGCACTTGACACAATGTGTTTGTCACATATTTATATGATTTGATTTCTCTCGCCCCTGTAGATGCGGTAAGCAGTGTTTCTCTTGTAAGACCATTTGGGCTGGGCACCTTTTTTTAAGGTCGATGACACTTCAGTAAAAATACCAATTCATCCATTCATCTTATACATACCACTTCATTTAGCTGCTCTTGGGTAAAACCCACATTGATCATTTGTGAGTCAGTCTTATGACTTATGGGCGAAGGAAGTTTCAGTTCCAGTTAGAAGCGCTTATGTGCGGGCGGAGGAGTGCCAGTTTTCAGCTCAGGAAACTCTGTGTTGACCTGTTAAATTTCTCTCTGAGATGCATATTCATATTCCGGCCAATCAGGAGAGACTTCAAAAACGCTTCCTACCTCATTTGCTTATAGGCGAACTCAATGTCTTTAACCTACTTTCCTGGTTTATGGTATTGTGTGGTTAAGTGTTTATTGTATGTAATGCACCTGTGTGTGCTTTTCTATTTTTAGACAGCAGGCATACGTGTACATGTACATATGTGTTTGTGCGTATGTGAATGGAGATGTGTAGCACGCTAACCTCCTCCAGTGTGAGTCATACAGTGACGTTAACAGCTTCAGTCACTCACACGCCTTGCCCAAGCACATGGCGCTCAGACAACACACTCCCTGCCTTCACGTGCTGTCCTTCCCCCTTTCCTCTGCCTCTCTCACACTCTTTCTATGAGACGTGCTTTTTTTTTTTTATATCGTTCTACCAAGAACCCACCCATTTCCTCAGCTCTGCCTGTTGCTTCACAGACAATGGCAACCATTATTATTCCCTGATCTAAGTACATGTCAGTAACCTAGTTTCTCTTGAAAAACAACAAGATGAACAAAAAAAGAGCTGTTTTTTCCCACTTTTACACTTCATGTAATTCATCTGCCCCCCCTCCCCTTTTTCTTTTATAATCATATTTTCCATTCATGTGGTTTTATTTTTTCGTTGCTTTCTGTCCCGATGAAGTACAGTTTACCCTGTTGCTGGAGAATGTTTCATCGCCTCTGTTGCAACTCATGGAAGGGTCTTGCTCGAGCTAAATGTAAACATGTTCCAGCTGCTCATGCCATAGCTGCTATTAAGAAGGAGCTGTCTGTGCAGGAGTTGCTTAAGAGCTGAAAAAAAAAACCCCAAAAAAACCCTTTGCCACGAATCCCAGTGGGTTATTTGGAAGCAGGAGGGTTTCTTAGAAAGTGGGTGTGTGAGAGAGGGATCGGAGGTCACAACAAATTTGGGAAGCGTATCGCCCGGCTCACATGTCATTAGTAGCTATTTTCCCGGTCTAAAACACTAAATGTTGAACAGCTACTGAGTTCCCAGGCTGTAACAAAGACTCTGGTTTTTGCTTTTGTAGCGTTTATTTGCTCATGGCTGAGACTGAAGGTCACTGTGCAGCGGAGGGTTTGAACTAACACGGCTGTATTGTGAATTGTCATCACCAGCGTTATGAGAGGGTCTGAAAAACCTGGTGTTACAGGTTCAGTGACCCACATTCTCCGAGTGAAATCCCAGCTTAACCCGTGTTTCTCACTTGCAGAAACCTTTATAAAAATGCACGCCTGTGGTCTAGTCTCTTTTTTTTTTTTTTGCCAAGAACTGAAACTGTGAAACCCAGACAAAAAGCAATTTCCTAAAATAATATAATCAGTCCTTGTTCGCTCTAAAAATTTGTTTATATTTGTGTTAAATTCTTATAATCATACTTTGGGATTTGTCACATCCTCTGCTCACCTCACACTCCCAGTAAATCTGTTGAATGTAATCTACTCGCACATTATGTTACTTTGGCAGCAAACTTGGTGTGTTAACAATGATGCAGCTTATGGTGGCACTCTTGAACGCAGCATGTAAGCAGTGAAACGGCAAACACAAGCAACAGCTGATACTGTAAATCCCCCTCCTTCCAATTTTCTGCCATACCCACCTGCTAACCCGACAACCCAACCCCATTCCATGCCCTTGGCACAGTGTCGTTCTATATATATGTGTGTGTATGTGTGTCTGTCTGTGTGTGTGTGTGTGTGTGTGTGTGTGTGTGTGGCTGCTTTACGTAACCGCCCGCCTTGGCCCCAGTAAAGGTGTTACTGTAACACGTTGCGAGCCGACTGCATGTGAGCAACCACTCACATGGGACCTGCTGTTCGCCCTCCTCCCTCCCCCCTCCAGGTGTTTGGATTAGAGGAGGAAGGATTGAGTGGCGGGGAGGAGCAGGGAGGCCCTTAGTGTAAACTGACTCCTTTGCTGTCACCGTGTTCACTTATGGCCTACTTCTGCCTCTTTACTACCTCCTTTCTCTCAGTGTATCGGTCTCAAGGCGCAGTGACTTTTATGTGCACTTGTTGCCAGATTGCGGTAACTTTATTGGTCTGTTACCGTATCCCGTATCTGTTTGTTTTTTTGTTTGTTCTTGAGGTTTTTCACATGCACGCTCACCCTGCCTTAGCAACTTATTCTGAACATATGGTAACATCTGTTCATTTAAAAGCTGAACACTTTAATCTTTTATGCGAGTTATGTAATTGTCGGGCTGTGTGTCTCTTATCAAAACATCAAGACAGTGTACTCACTGTTAGGAATTACACATTTTATCCTATTCATTTTGTTAGTTTTAATATATTTTAAATCGGTTCAAGCTGAAAAATTAAGGGTTACAAAGTTGTGAAAAAACAATTTTATTTGCAGGTATAAATGTTGGTAATCCATTAATAAATGCTAATAAAGTTTTTAATATTGGTCCATATCCTGTTCAACTCTTTTTCACATGGTACGTGAATGAACTCTCAAATCTCAAATCTATCACACTTTACTTTGGTCAATTTAATTTAAGTGTTTACCTTAAATATTAACAGTAGATCTTCTTTTATGTGAAAGGGGTCATTCGTAATGACAAACCCACAGAATTATAGCCCGGTTCTGCAGTTCCTCGCAGCTTTACGGCATCTTTAGCTCGTTGTTTCGGTTTTCTGCTCCGCTACTTTACCACTTTGGTTGATTCTCGTGGCTTCATCTGTGTTTTTGGCTGCAGCAGGAAAAGCTCAAACGCACATAGCAACAAGCCCGGTGAACACAGTGGAGCATTTAGCAGCTAAACAGCCACATATTTCCCTCTGGAGTTGGCGGAGACCAAAAGCGGAGCTAAAAGAGAATATTAATATTGAACCTAGATTAATCAGGTGGACAGAAATACAAATGAATGATAATCCTTCTCTGTATCTACTGAATGTGTAAATAAGCATGTGTTTGCCATGTTAACTTACAAGGTGAACATTTGTTGGTGTTGTGTTTACAGCTTGTTTTTCAGTGCTAGTTTATCAGATTGAGTAGGAGTAGTGAAACCTGATGGGCGGTTTCTTGTAGCCAACCAATCTTGAAGTTATGAAAATGATTATGGACCAATTTAAACCAGAGAACTTCCTCATTGCAACTTTTATCATTTTAATGGCTTAAGTGAGAAGCTGAATTTAGACACTTAGCAATTAGCCTGTATATTTATCAGCAGTCAGCACACTTCTGAAGGGTTGTTTACAAGGTTATTGCACCAGGAAGCCCCCCCCCCCCCCCCCCTTCTCTTTTGTTGTCGTCTCTGAGTTCACTTTGTCCTTTTGACACCTTACACAAGAAACAGGAAGTGCTCCTTTTGTCACACTGGCTGTTTGCACTAATTCTGCATTGATGACTACAGGTGTTACCTTACTGGCCTGACAGTGTGCTATAGATCACACAATGTGTGTGTGTGTACATTTTGTAAATGTGTAGGCACACACTTGGAAGTTTGTGTGCATTGTTAACAGGTTATGTGGTTGTGGGACTTTACGGGGGGCAAACAGAAGGACGAGTCCCCGCTGCTCTACTTACAGTCACTCCATCCAAGACGGCTCTAGACAGATGGATGGGCCTGTTGACACTAATCCACTGTATGAGGTAATGGAGTTAGCCTTTGTTTGTGCACTCCTTCCTTGCCACTCCTGACTTACTGACTGACCTACTTAACCAGCAACTCACGTGGCACCAAAGCAAGCAGACACAGATTTGGTATTTCTTTCCCAGGAGCTTAGACGACTGTAAGAAGTGTGTGTGTTTGCTGGTCTCACCACCACTTGTGCTGTTAGTATACATGTTCTTTTGGTTTGTTGAGATAATACCCTGAATTGATCATTTATACATTCTAGGTGTGTGTGTGTGTGTGCTCTCTTCATATTTGTGTGTGTGTGTGCATGTGTGTGTGGGTGGATGGGTGGGTGAGTTTGTGCGGTGATTCATTCACAGAGCAGGAGTTAAATCTCGCTAATGAAAACGAACATTTATTGAAAACCATAGGATGTTGTTCTCATGAGACACTAAAAACACTTCATGTTACCACACATTAATGTGAGGATAATACAGAGATGATTGATTATTTTGATTTCTTGTCCATATTGCCCTTACCAGGTTTGTTAGAGTACATTATAAACTGTGTTCCAGTCTGTTTTAATTTAAGACAGTCTGTGTTAGCAACCATCTGGTTAGAGGTAACTCATATGAACTGTCAGTAAAAATGAAACTGATTGTAAAATGGTCTGATAGCTCGTAGCTGTAGAAGGTCATTGTAACATAAAGCGTGTGTTTGTGTGTGTGTGTGTGTGTGTGTGTGTGTGTGTGTGTGTGTGTGGTGTGTGTGTGTGTGTGTGTGTGTGTGTGTGTGTGTGTGTGCACATGCTGACTCTATGGACGACTTAAAGGAACACATTTACCGAGATGGACATTGTTCTTTTACGTTTGTTTCATAACAACCAGCCAATAAATTTGTGAAGCTGTACCTTGGCACCACTGTGCTTTTGCTAAGTCATAGTGACAATGCTAACATGTTCACCATCTTGGTTCAGCTTGTTAATATGTTTCTCCACGTACTGAAACAACTTCTATGATGCTTGTCCAATTAGGTTATTACATTTTTCTTATCATAACTGTGTATAATACTAGGTCTACCTTGCTCTGCACTGAAGACATTGCTCCGTGTCCTCTGCATCGATAAGGACTCGAAGCTTTAACCACGTGCTTTTTGAATGATATGGTTGATTTCATTTTACATGGCTCTCAAAACATTATCGTAAGCCACAGAGCTTTCAACCGACTCATGTGAGAAATTGTCACTTAACTGACTAGCTAGCTACAGCTGATAAAAACCCTGTGGACACATAGAGAAGGGAGGTAAATCTACCACCGTTATCATCGTAAACTACATACATGCCATACAGGAAGTTGACAGGTGTAGCAACAGTCGCTAAGGGGAGCTGAGCTTAGCGAACGCTCACATGTTGGTTAGCTTTACCGCTGGTACGGTGAGAAATGTGCGGAGATGAACCATAGATGTGAATATATGCAGGTAGACCGGTGCAGTGTAAAATCTCAACTAGTCCATCAATTCATCTTTTATTATATATAATTTTGTTTAATGAACGTGTGTGTGTGTGTGTGTGTGTGTGTGTTAGATATATATGTGATTTTACTGATGATAATCTTTCTTGGTTATCTAATATTTTTTTACTGTGCATTACAAACGTCATAGATTACTTTATAAAAAATAACCGTTGAATACTTACTTACTTACTTAAACTAATTTAAATTTGCATAATAGATCCATTGGAAAAAAGATATTTTACTTATTTCACAGGAAGTCCTTGCACCCTCTTTTTTTTTCTCTCTCTCTCTCTTACAAAACAGCGACTGGCATCTATGCTTCAAGGTCCTGTGGATGTCTTAGTGCATGTTTCTTCTTTTCATCAGATCCCTGCAGCACATGCTTTAAAAACATACAGTACCAAATACACAAATACAAAAAAAAACACATCAAAACAGAAAACTGTACTTTCATATTAACAAGTTCCCGATGTCCCAGCCAACTCCTACACAGAAGAAGGAAAAATTAAAATACAAAATTGTTTTCTTAAATATAAAGTTTCTGCTTTCTTCTGATTTAAGAAATAAAATATTATAAACAGAAAACTTACTGGTCTGGTGGTTGGATGGGTGTTTACAAATGGTAAAAGAGATTAACTACCCCTAAAAAACCATAACTCTATGGGGAGGAACACGTCCACATCCAATTTACATTTTATTATTGTCATTTATATTTATGCCTTTTTTGATCTTCGTGTTATAAATTTCTTTCCCAGCCTTTTTACAAAATAATCTTCCGTCATTTTCAGCCTGAATGTGAGGTTCTCCATCATTATCTGGATGTAATTTACGATGGTCAGCCATTGTTTGTTTTCTGGTGCATCAGTCTTGAGCCAGTTCTTAGTTACGGCTTTCTTCGCAGCTCCGATGAGAATCTTGACCAAGTATTGATCTCTTACATGCACATTTCCCTCCAAAAGATTCCCCACTTCTAATTTGTTATTTTTTTAATTATGTGAAAGCTTGGTGTAATTGTAAAGCACTGACATGAGATACTGCTGTAGCTCAACATAACAGCAGACTCGGTGTGAATAGATGTGTGAAACAGTGAAGTGAGGATGACCCACCCCCCCCCCCCACCCCCACCTCCGGCTCTGCTGTTGGCCCTGATGATGGCTGCAGTTACAGCTCTACTGAGTAAGCTGACTGCTCTTAGAAGTGTCATTAATGTACTCCAGCTGTTATTCCAATTAATTCTCCTTTAATTTCCTGTGCGAGTTTCCTCCAGTGGATCTCTCATTCATCATCGCTGATTCACATGCTGCCGCTTTCTCAAATGTGCTGCAGTGTACGAGGGGGAAGGCAGGTGAGAGGAGGGATGAGGAAAAGCCGAAGGAGAGCATGTGATTTTTAGAACGATGGTGAGCTACGGAGACACGGACTGAGACACAAGGCCTGTCATTGTCTTGAGAGATTGTGTCTGGCTGGCACAATAAACCAGATCCACATGGAGGCCTATGAGGAATCCAGGCTCATGGGCCAGCCCTTTGTCTGTGGCAGGAAGCCATCGCCACCGTGGGGAGGGATTACATATCCTGAGACATGTCAGTCGACAGGACGCTCTCTGCACCTGCATGCACTGGTGATCCCCTGACTTTTCCTCTAGAGCCACCAGCAGGTCGACATTTGTGTATTTCTGCTAAATGTTTTGAAGACTATTGAATGGATTGCCGTGATATTTTGGCACATTCACGTCCCCCACAGGATGAACTGTAATAAATGTGCTGATCCTTGAACTTTTCATCTAAAAGCTATCATTAGGTCCAGTACTTTGACTCATGACTAAATACCTGCAACACTTTCCATGCTGCTGTTGATAACATAGATTGTAGTTTAATTATTTCATTTTTTCCCCCTAATTTTAAGTAATTTTTTTGTGAAATACTGAATAGTTTTGCCCATCTAGGCCTCCGTCTATGTATTAAAAGATTATAGATGAATGCAAATTGCAACAAGGGTCGTAGACACTTGATTTTGGACAGGTTCTGATGTTTTCAAGTCTGTCTAATTACCATTCTCAAATGTTGAGAGAGAGTTAGTGGTTGCAGCAGAGGTTTCTTCGGTCCACACTGGCTGTGAGGAGAATTGGAAACGCATTCTGAGGTTCAGTTAGAGTGAAAATGAGGATTCAGCAGTTTGAGTTTGCCAGATTCATCTTTCAAAATTATGACCCCTTAAAAGGTTGAAATTCTCAATTTGTGTTTCCTTGCTGAGCCATGGCGGAGAGATACGTCCTGTTAGTTGCGTTTCCTAAGACAAAACTCCGTCAATAAATCTACACACTTCAAACAAGGGTGAAAATACCGACTTGATTTGTCTCGCACAGACTGCTGAAGCCTCACATTAGCTCTGGCTGAACTTCAGAATGCATTTCCCATTTCCCCAGCTCTTACAATGTACGTGATGCAGAGTGATTGCTTCACTGCCAGATAGAAAGAAGGAGTGATTGCAGCGACCACTAACAACTGTCTGGTAAATATGAAGCTGGAGCTAGCAGCTGGTTAGCTTATACAGATTAATTAAAATTTATTTCACGTGTACTTTGATTTTTCTTTTTAGTTTGGCTCGTGTCCCATCTGTTAACAAGGAGTGGTGGGGTTTATGACCTATACTGCAGCCACTAAGGTGCGATTGAGATGTTTTGGTTTCACTTTAGGTGAGCTGTTATGTCCTCCATCTTTATGGACAGTCACTGGATACAACATGTTGAATAGAGAGCTTCACAGGTGTTGTTAGGCGGATCACCATACCTTTAGACAGAGCGGGGTTTATTTCCCAAACTGTTGAACTACTTCTTCACAACAGACTTTTAAAAATCTGAATCTGTCCTGCAACCCAAGCCTCCAATATGGGCTGACCAATAACAGCGTATCTGCTCATAAGCCCCTCTGCTGTTTCAATGCAAGGGTTGCAGACCAGGAGGAAACATGATCTCCAGATAGACGTTATTGGATTGCAACAGAAGCAGCTATGTGTCTCCACTGTGTCTGTTTGCAATAATACATTCCTGAGAAACTAAAACATTTCTTATGTGGACTGTGTTAATATTCCGTCTGATTGTGTATTTTCTGTGCTTTTGGGAGAGTATTTGGCTGGTGTGTGGCTCGAGCGATGTTTGTCCAGTGCTGCTTTGACCTCTGACCCGGTTAGGAAATGGCTGAGTCTGTTTTTCTTTTTTCTTTTTTTTTTTTTTTTCTGACACCCAATCCGAGAAATAATCTTACACAAGGCTCTCTGGAATTTCGGCACACGCACCTCTCAGGTCTCACTCACCTGAGGTCTGCCTGCTGCTTTTGTGACAAACTGGATGGAACTGGATTAGAAACTAGGTTCACCGGCTTTGTATGTATGGGAAGAAGCATCAGTTACACCGTGACACACTCCGGAGCTGTGGGTGTGTGATTGACATCAACGTGAGAGAGGGAAACAGGCAACGTGAGCTTAAGATGTATGTCAACATGGCTGCGCTGTGTGCGTGTGTGTGTGTGTTTGTGTCACTGTTCTTTGTCCATGATAATTGCAAAATATGCGAAATATAACCACTGTGCAACCTGTCACACATAATGTAAACAACCCTTGAATTCTTGTTTGTGCGTCTGATTTCTCTCTTTTCAATGCAGAGGCCACTGTGGATTAGATAGCGCTATTCTGTGCCGTCAGACTAATACAAAAGGCTCTTTATGTCCTGTGTTGTGTAACAGGCCGCTGAATGCAGTTGAGCCTCTCTGCTTTCAGATCATATTTTGGTTATCTCACTGGGAGACCCTTCATGGAGGTTTATCTGCTTTCCCCTCCGGCCGTATCTCCTTTCCTGTGTAAACTGCGTCCTGCTGCTGTTTGCAACACTTCTGTCACTGCTCCCCGATATGTGATTCATGCCCTGGTTCAGGTTGCAGGATGTGTGTTTTTAAATCATTCTGGGACAGTGCAGCGCGTTATTATTAACTTGGCTCTGTTTACGAGCACCTGCCTCTGCAGCCTGCTGAATGTAAGAGAGAATATACTTAAAAATCTTGGGCCAGATTTTGGTTTTAAAGTATGTCAGTATCTTAGAGAATGACTCATCAACATGACCTCAGCTACTTTACCCCCCCCCCTCTTTTCGCCCGTAATATTTTCATACTGCGCAGCTGTTGATGCATGACCTATGATTTAACTTCCTTGTTATGCAGAATTCTCAGTCATCCAGTTTATAATGGCTGCAGCATTATCTGCCAGTGCTGTGATGGAGAGAAACTCCACTTCCCTCAGTATGTGACACACTGCCCTAAACAGCAGACTCATAACGGAAGGCTGTTGTCACCCACCCACACCCCGTGCGGGCAGCTGCTGCTGGGGGCCCCCAAAGTGAGTCAATGCTCGCATTCCTGTCTGAAGAGAAAATAAAAATCACCCATCATCCCCTCCCTCACTCTCTCACTCTCTCCGTTTTTCGGACTCCATCCCACTCCTGTACCAGACACCGATTGTTTTTAACTCCTTAAAAGGTGACCTTGCGTCTGCCCCAACGACAAACAGTCACAGCGCTGTAATAGCACTGGTGGGGGGGGGGGCGGGCTGAAAACTAACCGAACCTGCTGATAGATAACGGTCGCTGCTAAGAGGGGTCGCCTCGGAGACGTGACGTTCCTGCAGTCAGCCGTTGAGGCAGAATCAGAGCCAGCCAAGACACGTGACTGCAGTTGAGTCTGTTGGTTTGTGCTGTATATGGTCAGTTTACTTGGAGCAGAGAGGAGATTTCCTCAGAAGTCTGAGAGGAAAAAAGGGAGGAGGGGGTGGGGGGGTTGTCAAGAGACAGAGCCATGTTAGGAGGGCCAAATCTGAATTTTTAGCTTGCCCTCCTTTGCTTGAGCTTCTCTTTGCCCCCCCCCCCCCCCCCCCACCCCCACCTTTGCACCACTGTACCCCTCTGTTACTCCACGTTCTCAGCTGCTTTGCCACGGCGCGTGGGTTCACTCAAGGCTCTGCTGCTTGAAAACTTTGGTGGAAGGGTGAGGGCAAGGCGGCGCTATGTAGAAGAAAGTAGGAGGGGCTGACCTACATTTCTGCCCGTTGCTTCCAGTGTGCAGGCTTTGGCGCTATGTGGATATCCACAAAGGCCTGATTGACTAAAAACCTATTTTTGGTTCAAAATTATGGCTTTCAGGCACCAGAGGATGTAAGATTACACCAGATGGTTGCTTGTTAAAGCATTTTAGGATGTAACAGGTTTCAGTGAAAACTTAACAAGGCAGTGTTTCATACATTCACCTTTCAACAGCTTTTTTTTTTTCCAGTTAGTAACAACTTAGACTGTCATATATCGCGGAGAAATGCTCTCTCTCTCTCTCTCTGTTTTTCTCTACAGTAGCATCCAAGGCAACAATTCATACCACAGCAATTCATACTAAGATCCTCAAATGTCACTTATTTTGCATTGATGCTTATGAAATTTTGATTATTATGTTTTTTTTCTAATGCTATTCTGATTTAAACAGTGCAATACTTAATTGTAGCCTCTTTCCAGACCTCCACATCGCGTCCCACATCTCACATTTGTTTAGTGATCCAAATTGGTCTTGACAGCTGTTTTTCACCTACTGGAGGAACGCAAATCAGCAAGAACACAGTTCACAGGCTGAATGAATTCACTAAGTGCGATTATCAAGCAACTCCATTGAGGAAAAACAATGTTTGTAGGTTTGGGAAGCCAGTCAGGGATCATGACGTGGTGGCTGCACCCGGTGAGAAAGTTACAGTTAGCGGGTGATTGAGAGATCGCCCATGTACCTTATACTCTCCTGCTGTGCTGTCACTTGCCGTTATGGCTTCATATAGCATTTCTGAAGCCCTAGAAACCTGAGTCTACGTTCCCCAAGGGGGGGGGGGATATTATCAACTCTCCCCACTTCCTGCTGTGCTGAGCTTGGTGTTTCCGTATGGGGAGCGACGAGGTCAGAGACGAAATGCCAAATATCAACAGTTATAATCCAGTCCACCATAGTTTGCTGACTGACATTAAGAAACGCGAATGAGCCAACTGGTTAGCATGCTAACTTTAGTAGAAGAAAAGATGTGTTAATGATGTGTGATGATTTCTTTTAGACGAGTAAACAGCTGTTAATGTTAATGTTGGCTGTGAAGCACTAACACAACTTACAAATGCCCTCTTTGAATACAGGACATCCTGACAGCATTAATCAATAACGACTGTAAATTGCTGTGTTTTGACATCATTTTTCTTGAACAATAACCAGTGTTGTTGATATTGATAATATTACATAAACGTCTTTGTGTGTTCCAGATAGGTTCAAAACAGGCGCCTGCTGTTTGAAACCAAAACAACTATGTCATAAACACAAAACATCTGATTCAGATTTCACATGTTTTTTTATTTTCTTTCTTCTTTTTTGCCTCGGGGCTCCTTTGAAGCTCAAGCTAATCTGTCACCCAGCAAATATTCTTTGAACATTTTACTCTTTTATTTAAACTCCCTGTGAACTGTGAATCTTACTTATAACAAATGTTGTAAATATAAAAAACGTGGGGGAATGCATGTGATGTTGTTTGTTGAGCTCCTTTCAGGAAAGATGTCAATCGTCAGTGATCTCAAATATGCATCAAGCCGGCATGTTGACATTTTATCGTTCGTCTCATTTAATGTTTTGCTCTTTGTGTCCTTATTCCTGCCACTCCCATGGCCCATGCACATGCACCCAACACCTGTGATTGTGACTTTCCACAAGGTCACTGAGACTGGAGCCCTTCCAGAGTCAACAGTAAACATAACACATGGCCAACTGCCATTTCCGTGGGTTTTGGGGAAAATAAAAGACAAAAACTTTTGTTTTTCAGGGGAATATTTAGCCTCAAAAAAGTCCTCAAATAGCTAATGATGAAGGTTTTCAGGTTAAAGTGAACTTATATACTGTCAGAGGAATATCTGTAAAAGGTTAGAAAGTCTGTTCTCTTTTTTTTTTTTCGGTCTCTTGTTGCTGCTCCGGCTGAAACACGTCACGTGACCGCTGACCTAATTTTTAGCCGTGGAAGGGGAATCGAAAACAAAAACAGAGGCAAGGCAAGTAAGGGTAATTTGCCGTGAATGAACCCTCCTCTTGCTGATATGCACACACACACACACACACACACACACACGTACATACACCTACTTCCTACACACGTACACACACGTACACACGCACACACACACACACACACCGTACTGTCCTGGGCCCCCTGACTGAGCCCTCCGAAATCAAAACAAACATTCCTCTCTAACGCTGCCTGGATCCCAGAGTAACACAGGCTGCCGTATGTTACTCAACTATAACTACAGGCAGCAGGTTGCCTGGTATTGTGTAATGCCTTCCCAGCCTACACCACAACACTGATGGTTTGAGATATGCCCTCTGTGAATGCTGTGTTTGCTTCCAGAGTGGAAAAAAAACAACAACTAAGAATACCACAGCTTGATCCGTAATATTTTAACACAGGTGTTATCGTGTGTTTTAGGAAAGGCTTTTGGCACTTGCTCTTTTTTTTCTTGATAACACACAAACATAATCTTATCTGTTAAACACACTGCTCATTGCGCTTCCGCTGTATTATAATATTTATTACACATTACCAGTAAAAGGTTCGTTATAGTGTGTCATAAAACCTTTTGATAGGCATCAAGTCAATATTTAGATGAGATTAAACAGTTCCATTTACGACTGTTGTTGCTTTGTACATCCGCTCTCTTCCTCCTCCTGCAGCAGCAGCTCACTCAGCTCAGGCCTCTTGTCAACAATGACAGTGTTTATCTTGAGCAGAGTTTTGCAATAGTTGTATTACGGTTTTATCGGCATATTGTATCAACCAATCTGTTCAGTTGGTTTATGCTCTTTGTACCTTGTGACAAACACATACACCGTGATGTTGCCTAGATAATAAATGCCATGAGATCATCCTCCCAGATTTAACTGGAATTACAGAAGATTAATCAATTATTCAAGTCACTACGATACAGTGGTCAAAGATTAAACCGTTGACGAGAAACAACTTGATCTTTCTCTTTATCATCACTATATGCCAGACTAGTTGACATTAGGCAGCTCAGTGTTATTGCAGTTGTGTAATCTTGGTGAAATACTGTTGTGTCATCACTGGCAATCAACATGTTTTTCATGATCTGACTTTGTCATTTTAAAGGCCAAGACCGTAAATCACAGTATGAAAAACATGTGTGAGTTTGTGATAGCTGCTTCAGTCATGTAATTGGATTATAAGTATTTCTTTTAACTTTTTTTTTTAAGCCTAACATTGCACAACAGACCCCTTTTCAAAACAACTGATAAACCAGGAGCTTTTGTCTGTATCACTCCATCCCTCCCTGCTGTACGAGTCCAGGCATTTCCACCTGAGAAAGTGACTTGTCGGGTGTTGGCACCTGATGTTGCAGTGCTTGTGTGTGTGTGTGTCTGTGTGTGTGTGTGTGTGTGTGTGTGTGTGTGTGGAGGGCTCGGGTAGAGCTGCGGTGGGGGTGTGCGGCAAAGCTGCGATGAATGCACAAACAACAGAATTTGTGGTATTTGTGTCACCCCCACCTCTTACATCACTTCTGTGAGTTAACCCACTGTTTGGGCAGGGAGGTGCAGGTGGAGCTGCTGTCTGTGTGTGTGTGTGTGTGTGTGTGTGTGTGTGTGTGTGTGTGTGTGTGTGTGTTTGGGCGGGGCTACAGCAGGGTGGTATGCTGAGCTGATTTTTCTGTTTTGTTTGTTTTTTTTTTGTTTCTCTGGCTGCAGTTAGTCGATGGCCTTGTGGTCCTACAGGAAGGAAACCCATGAGGCGAATGACACAGCCGACTCTTTGTTTTTACTCCCTGCAATGTTTTCTCACTCCCCCTCCGTGCCCTCTGGGCCTCCATCATTATTCATTCTCTGTCTCCTCGCTGACTCCACCTCGGACTGTTTCACTCTGGTTGCTGCAGGATCATGGTCACACACCTGTCTCTCTCTCTCTCTCTCTCTCTCTCTCTCTCTTCATCTCTTCCTATCGACTGTTTTCTGTGACACGCTAATTTGAGCTGGCAGAACCTGGCATTGCAGATAAAACCCCTCGCCCCGCTCGGCTGCCGTGTGCCAGTCAGCTGCAGGTTCACTGCTGCATTTGCATTCTGCTTTGTGAGGGGGGGGTGGGTGGGGGGGTGGGGGTGGGGTAAGTGGTGGGGATCCTGCTGCACTGCAGGTGTAGGCAGCAAGAAGTAATTGAGTAGTTGTAGGATTTATTTTTTTGTTTCCCCACCAGACATCTAAATTACTTGTTAGACGAGTCATGTTTAGCTATTTTCTTTCCTCTGGCTGCGCCCATTTCTTATCACATGGTCTTACACACACTCATCTTTGGAAACCTTTTGCTTGTGTTTTCCGACCCATTGAACATAATCGGTCAACTTGTTAAGCAGCAGTAAAATGTACAAAAAAAGAACTGTGGTATTTTCACATGACCTGTACTGCGCACGTCTCTTTGTACGTCACACTTCAGAGATGATACAGCTGAGACGGCAGCAGACCAACAAGGTCTTTTGTGTGTGTGTGCATGCATGACCCAGAGAGTTTGATGAAGGCAGTAAACAGGAGTGGAGTGGAGGGGAAGGGGGGGCGGCGAAATGGGACCAAAGCTAAATCGGGGCCAGGCCACTCCCTGTCCGAGCTCTATTCAGTCCGCCAGCCGCTTCAGACCAGTTTTGACTGTGGCTGAACAACTGTTCAGAGCATTTCATATGTCATCCACCTCATTTCCACTGTTACTCTTTGGTAAAAGGAAAAAATGCTTTTACCATCACTGTTTATCTCAAACCTAAACTGCACTTTCTCTCTTTCCTCTCTTCATTATACTGTATTTATACACCTCTCACCTTGTTTCTCATTGCTCTCTCTTCATCAGACTGACTCTCCCTGTAACCTCTTCATAACACGGATGAGGTGTGTGCTGAGCCTCAAGCTATAAGGAGGTTATGTAAGCAGGGGATATTTTTGATATTTTTTTTGTGGCTGGTTTCAAACACAGTAACACCTTTCCAAGAACCATAATGTTACGTTTTGTTAATTTAAACACTAAGTTTAGCCGACCCACGTAATAAGAACTTCCAGTGTCAGATGCTGAACTGTTGGGAATTGAACCTGTGAACGATAGACACGTAGGTTATGTCAACAGTGGCGTGGTGAAACTGTGTGCATCATCAATTCATATGCTGCACATATGTACTCTGTATGTTTGCATGTGCACATGCGGCCCACGTTTTGTATGCACAGGTGTGTTTGCTCAGACGCTGGACAGTATTGTGAACAGGTCTGCTGCCTGAGTTTGACTATATACCTGCTACAGTATGTAACGACATCGGACATCCGGAGCAGAAGGAGTTTTGCGGTCACAGCTGGACTTTACTTTACAGTTTGCGGGCTGGGGAATTCTTCAGCTGTGTTACCTGAGTCTGACCTGGCTTCACAGGCTTCCTGGAACCTGCCCCAGAAATGTGTGAGACGCTTCTAGTGTGTCATTTTGGAAACAAAGCAGATCTCTGCAGTCCAGGGGTCCCCCTTCTCCCTACTGCTCCGCTATCCCCCCCCCCCCCCCCCCCCCCCCCCCCCCCACACACACACACTCACACACACACACCTCTTCTTGCTCCACTAACCCTCTTCCCCAGGCTCTGAAGGGGGACCAGGTAATATGAGAGCCCTGTTTCTGCTCTGTTTGCCAAGACTATCTCTGCTGCCAGAGACAAACAAGAGTGACACGGATGGAGCCATAACCTTCATCGATCCATCCATCAGCACACCCCCCCCCCTCTCTCTCTTTCTTTCTCTCTCTCTCTCTCTCTCTCTCTGTCCCCCTCTCTTTCCGCCTCTCTTTCGTTCTCCTTTACCTCTGCTCTCCTTCCCGCGCGCGCACACTGACCTACTTTCCCCCTGACCTGTTTATGCAAGCAGCAGCCGTTCAAGTCAAATCAGGAAAACAGGGGACGCAGCAAAATGCTGCTGGAGCTTTGCCAGTCTTTACAGGGAGTGTCACCTTGGATTCATCCCATGGTTGTTAAGTAAGGTGGCTATTGTGAGGAATTCCATTTTAACTGAAACACTCCTCAAAAGCCAAAATCCTATGGGGACAGCAGTTTGCTCTCTCTCTTTTTTTTTTTTACGCCTGTGTGTTTTTGTGTGTGTGTGTGTGTGTGTGTGTGTGTGTGTGAGGGAATGTGCATTGGTATGTAATGTATCTGTGTGCATGCATGTATTTGCTTGTGTGTGTGACTGGGAGCATTGTGAAGGGCATTGATGCGTCAGCCTCAAAGAGGTGCTTTGTTTGCAGGCTTAGATCAAGTTAGAGCAGTGGGTTAACTTCCCTCCCCTCCTGTATCCTCCACCCTCTGTCCCCCTTCACTGCTCCTCCCTTTGCCCTTTATGTTGTTATGAACATGACCCCATTTTACTTCATAAGAAGGAGGGAGACTAAGGGAAAAAATAGATTATTACATAGACACTGGAGGTGATTACTGGTTAATTGATCATTTTTTTTAAGGGACCAGTTGTGTAATAAATCCATTACAATCTCACATTATATTGAATTGCATTGCTTTCATTCTCAAATGTACCTTAATTAATTTCTACATCTTACATTTAAATAAATAACGTGAAATTTAATTAGCAAAGATAGCACAATATTGGTTGATTATTGATTACTCCATCCATCCCATCCCATCCCATCCCATCCTATCGTACCATATAAGCCTGAGAGTCTGGACTTGGATGTCATAACACAGCAGCCTTTTTCTTTGTCAATACAAAGAATGTGCTGGGACCTGGCCAGGAGGTTGGCAGGACAGTTGAGCTGGCAGCAGCAGTCAGGGGCTCAGACTGGCTCTGCCCCGGCTTTGTCCAGCACATCGCACAGCGCTGACTCTCTCAGTTCAGACAGGTTTAGTCTGTTTAGTCCGGTTTGTGTCGCTCCTCTGCTATAAATATTCTGGATTTCTGTGGGGCACACCTGTTCAGGCCAATCCCCTGGCTTTGTGGGCCAGTGTGTCTCTCTGCCCGAACGAGGGTGTGTTCGAGTGGAGTGGTATTTTACAATCTCAGAGCTTTTTTTAAATTCATTTTCAGCCTGAGTCCTCTTTATGCTCCAACTCAAGATCAGGGAAAGTGTGTCAAAACTAACAAGAGGTTTAAACATGTGTCTCGAATGCCGAGGCTGTAATCAGAAGAGTTTATACCTAAGTGAGGGTGTGTGGGTAACGTGAGTGCAATGTTCGATGACACTTTCATGCATAAAGCTCGTGTCTGTTTGCAGAAGTAGGCCACTGTTACATCAGACGAGCTTGCCAGTGAGTTTTGCTGGCCCCGTCGGGCAAAGTGTGTCAGTGTGTCACTGCGAAGCCCCTCTTGCTGCAGATTAGGCTCCGATGCCAAAAAGAGCGAGTGGCCCACGGGGAATGGAAAGCTCTATACAAGGCTATCTCTGCACAATGGAAACAGGGTGTGCCTGTCAAGCTTTGCTCTCATCTAAATCTCAAGTTAGTGAGAAAAGTCAGAAAGGTCTAAAGCTGAATGAATCTTTATATATTGAGTCTTTATATAACAACGCCGACAGTACAAAGAAACTAAGAAAGACTAAAACTGAGTGTGGTTGTAATGCTGTATTGCCCTAATTTATTCTGTTTGGTTGCTAATGGTGATTCATTCTCTTATGTCAATCAGTGAGTAATGTATTACCTAACTGGCGGTTCTGGAGAAAGGTTTATAGATCACCACCACAGTTGATAGCATGACGAGTCAGGCTGCCTACGGGCTGATTGCTATGTTGACAGTCTGTGCTGCTTAAAACCAAAGAGTCTTAGACGGATTGAAATGGCTGCTCAGTTCAATGTCAAGTGTGTGTGTGTGTGTGTGTGTGTAATTCTCATCGTACTGAACCACACAAACGCTGGTGTAAGAACAGAGAAAAACAGGCTCTTTTCATGATATGTTGATAGGTCAACATTCTTTTTATTTTGTTTTTCGATCTTGAAATGCTCCCATCTTCCACAATGAACGTTAGTGTCTTTACATACATATTCATGTCAAAAAGGAAGCGATGGTAATGACCAACCAGACCAACCACCATCTCTAAACACCACTCTATCTTTGCCTGTTTCTTTTTTCTTTTTCATAAAACCATCAGCAAAACCACAAACATTACTGATTAATACACACTGAAAAAAGGGGGGAGGGGGGAGGAGGAATGAGGCAAATACATGTCATCACAGTCAATAGGAGAAAAGACACAGTATAGAGGAAAACAGAACAACACCTCGACGAAAAAGAGGATATAAAACCAATGAAATAAACGTTACAGTGTTGTCCAGGGGGGAGGGGGAACTTTACAATTATACACAAGCACCAAAAAGCCAAACGTGGTACATAGACTTTTAAAAACTAGAATCCAGTGTAGGCAATTCATCACTGCCTAGTAGCAGAACTACCATGAGACAGGGATGAATAACCCCTGAAATTAATAATGGAGGCACATGGGAAACAAGGGGAGTCCTTCGTTAATTTAAGCTCAGATTATTTTTTTAACAGTGGCTCTAATTGGAGGGGTAGAAAGATTTGGTATCGCCTTGGTCTCTATTTCATAATAACTCAGTTATCTGGGATCCAGCATGAACCTCAAAGGTCATGCTTGGTCACACTACAAAACCTCATCTCTCGTCAGTAAATGTACAGTATCTGTGGAGGTCTTATTAGGTGTTTTACACAAGAGGAACTTGCTTTTGCCCCCAAGCATCCCATGCCTACATTAACAATTGAAACTCAAGGCTGCAGTATGTATCTAAAAAGGTCTGTACACATTCTCCGTCTATGTTCCTGTGGGCTTTTCTACAGTGATGGGCGTGTGGAGAAGAGGGAAATAAATACATTGGGCCAATAAAATGGTAACAACAACAAGATATGGTTGATAAAGCTCAAATAAACTAAAGGCTTTTAGCCTGCAGCTGGTGAATTCCACCGAATATTTAAAGGCTGGTTAAAGGTTAAGAAATCCAAACATTTTAATGAGGCCTTTGCCTCAGGAAACAACATGTTCTCCATTCAGTGCTGTTGGCGCTCCAAACTGGACGGCCATTTCTGTGTAAACAGGGCATTAACAAATGATTAATGCTAAAGCTTAACAATCAAGAGAGAGGCATTTTAATTTGAATGGGTCCTGTAACAACAGAAGACAATGTGGCTGTACAGTGATTGTGATTCATATTAGGATGGTCACTTTCAAAAATCCTCTTTTACCGTTGCAGGTTTGTTGCGTTTTTGTTGAATTTGTATTCAAATTTCTTTGTAAAATATATATTTATAATAGATACATATATTCATATATCACAGTAATATACAAACCAAGTGCTTAAAAAATAAAGGTGATGGCGATCTTTTGTGAAATAATGGGAGATGGTTGGGGAGAGTATGGGTTGGTAGAGGTAGGGTCTGGGAAGAGGTATGGAACTTGATATTTGTAGTGTTGGTGGTGTTGGTGCTTCTTTGGTCGAGGGAATGTACCCAGTGTACGTTTGCATTTGATTTTAGTTAAGGCAGATAAGCCATACTCGTGTATGTTCGTCTACAGTCGGATATGTACCAAATTCATAGTACTGATAAATCCTGGAACTTTTTTGTTTTTCCTCACAATCTCGTTTGTATGTGATCATAATGTGCTTTTGCTGATGTACTCTGCTGTGGTATTGTTGGATGACAAAAGTAGAAAAAGCAGGCAGTTCCATTCCTCCTCTCATCGCATAAACAAAAGTGCTTTGTAAGTATGGAGAGGATGTAAGAAATGAAAAATCTGTACAATATATACAAATATGATACAGCCCTACAAGATGTCCAGCCTTTTTGGTGACGTTTGTGGTAGGGGAGTAGAAAAGCCCTGATTACTGTCCAGAGGGCTTAAGGGAGGGGGTTTGATTATAGGGCAAAGGCATGATGGCAGGGTAATTCTTCGAGGAGAAATTGTCTCTTAAGTTGTGACAAGTCCTAAAAGTCAATGTCACCTACTCTCGCCTCTTGTTTCGTCGTCCTCCTGTGTCCTTTTTCCCACTCTCCTTCCTGGCCCCCTGCCCACCCGGGCTCTCCCGCTTACTGTTCGTTTGTGGAGTGAGGGAAAAGTATGGGTGCTGGGACAGGGGAGGCGGTGTGGCAGAGGGAGGCGTGGTTGGGGACTCGTGGCCGGAACAGTTGCCGCCGCTGCTCCCGGTGCTCATGGCCCGGTGTTTGAGCCTGAGTTTGTGGGGCAACGCTGTGCCCTTCACCTCCCCCTGGGGATCCCGGCCATGGGCCTGAGAGCAGCCCTGGGAGGACGGCAGAGGTGAGGCAGGCTGGTGGAGGCTGGTGTGATGTTGGTTGTGGTAGCTGCCCATATCTGAGCAGGACGAGGAGGGGGACTCGTCATCATCTGTGGAGGCATCTTTGTCGGAGCTGCGGGGATCTCCATCGCTGGATGACGTGTCTTTGCTCGAGGAGCTTGATTGGCTTTGGTAGTAAGCCTCACTCCTGGGCCCGCCCTCGTAGGTAAGGACAGGTGGCTCCTCGTCTTGGGCACTGAGGTATGAATGATGAGGGTGCTGGAGATGGTGGTACAGGTGCGAGTGGTTGAGCCCCTCCGCTTGTTTGTGGAGGAGCTCTGCAGACGAATCGCTCTCCTGCTGGTGCTGATGCTGCTCCTGCTGCAGGTGCTGCTGGGGAAGTTGGCAAACTCTGTACACCTGTCTCTCTCCAGCCTCATTACGGCTGTCTGAGAACTCATACGAAGGGGAGTCTAATGTCTTCCTCTCCAGCTGTTCTGTCACCTCAGCCAGTGTCTCTGTGGAGCTCTCTGTAATGGACTGGGGCAGTCGACTGACACACGTCTGGCTGCTGCCGCCGCCGCCGCTCTGCTTCTGAGCTGCCTGCATGTCGACGTCCACAGGATAAGAGGCACTGCTGGAGCCGTACAGAATGACGCTCCTCTGGGCAGCAGGTGGGTGAGGGGCTGTCTGGTTAACAGTGTTGATAGCTGTAACAGGCTCCTGATGGGGTTGTTGTTGTTGGTGAAGGTGGTGCTGCTGCTGCTGCTGTTGGCTGTGATATGCAACTTCCAGGTCCTGAGAATGCTGCTGGATCTGGTGGTGAGTGGGTACAGAGGCCAGACCGCGGTGGATGTTAAACATGATCTGGGTTGTGGTGCCATTGGCAATGTCCATCTCCAGCCTGTCACCTTCCTGTTTGATCTCGAAGGGCATTGGCTCGGGACTGTCCCTGGAGGAGCCGTCGGACATGTCAGAGAGGGAACCACGTGGAGAGTATTTCACCAGCTGCCTGTGGCTCTCGCTGCGTCCTGACTGCTCTGTTTCTGAGGAGTCGGAGCCCATCATCACCTGAGAACCACTAGAGTAACCGCTGGAGTAGTACTGGCTAGTGGAGGATGAGGATGAGCCTCCATTTCCTGTGTTGTTGCCCGCACCAATCTGCTGACTCTTCTCAATGTACGAAGCAGTGCTTATGAGGCCAAAGCGCAGCTTCAGCTGGAGCAGCTCAGTCTTCAGCCTCACATTCTCATCATTCAGTGCAATGACACGGTTTTCCAAAACCATATCATTGAGACGTCGCTTCTCCCGGGAGCGCTTGGCAGCCTCGTTGTTCTTGCGACGTTTCTCCCAGTAGGAGGCATCCTTCTTTTCATCGGAGATGAACTCGCGCTTTCGCCTGCAGGTCATATTGGGTTTCGGTTTGATGAGGCGCCCTAGGCGAGTTGGAGTCCCTTGGATAGAGGGAAGAGACTCTTCATAACCGTTAAATGTGTCAAGGCAGTTTAGGTTATTCCCTGAATTCTTGTTTAATGTTTTCAGAGCTGACGTCAGATTTTCCATTCTTGTCTTGTGGCAGCCAGTTTGAAATTATGCTTGGGCGACTAAGGAAAAAAAAACAGGTTAAAGGTCAAGGTGGCGATGAAACACCTTCGAAAGTTTTCTCCAAAAGTCTCTTTATTGCAGGTTCGGTCTAGTTATGACGAGAGGGGAGTCAAGTGTCCAAATTAGTTAAAAAGATGAAGAACAGCTGGAGTTCAACAATAGCAACCCTCATTTATCCACTTGAAAGGGTTTTTAGTTCAGTGTCCAATCTCTCCAATGAATCACAGACCCTAAGTGGATCAGATCAGTCTTGGAAAAAGCACAAAGTTCCTTGTCAACGAAGTTGAGTGGATGAGGCCAATTTCTTTTTCGTCCTCCTGCTGTTCTGCTGTTGGTGGTTAGAGGTTTAGCGTAAGAGCAGCACACTGAGCTAAGCTGGCGGAGAAGTGTCCTAGATCTCCACACAAACAGCAGGATGTAGGTCGGCCCGTCTACCTCGGCGTGTCAGTCTCTTGGGGAGCCTCGCTCTCGGTCTCCCTCCTTCTGCCTGTCTCTCCGCTCTCCGCAGTAGACTGCAAGATGAAAGGCTGCAGAGATAAAAACAGAAAAAAAGAACACATTAATCCATGTGGACCGCTCGTGCGCCGTTATGCATTATGTATCAGACTTACGATTATTTCTTTTAACTAATTTCTCCTAATGATGTTTCTCTTTTAACATAGATGGTGATGAAAGACACATGTCTACATCTGTACAGCTTTCCTCTGCTGCTTTGGCATGTCTGGCTTTTACTGACTGCGTCGCTCCTGGCAACCAACGACCTCACTGTCTGACCTTTTAACCCCACTATTGATCTGCTCTGTCTGCAGCCTTTGACCCCTGACCCCGTAGCCTGACATGTTGATGTTGACTTTTGTGATGTAATGTGGGCACTGGGTTCATTGCAAGGCTGATGATCCTGTCTCATTTTGTCTCCCAGTAGTGTTCAGATCTGAGCCCACAGTTTTTGAGGCAGCTAATGGAAAAATAAAAGACTGTTAATTAGAACTGGCATATACTGCACAAATTAAATAAAAATTATTGTTAATAATTATTGTAATTATAACACTAAAGAAATTACATTAGTGTGATGCATGCTGAGAGCACAAAACTAGAGTGTATAAGGATTAGCTCCTTTGGTTTGTCTGGCGAGAATTTGGACCAGACAGAGCAACGGGTGAGTCAGATGCCGATGGGGTTCCCTGATTCCCTTTTTAGAGCATTTTACAATAAAAAAACCTCCATAAGGGACAGCCCACCACTTTCTCGCTGAGAAACACCATCCACAAACACTGCTTAGAGAGCGCTAACCCCCCCCCCCCCCACCACCCATGCGTTCATCCGCAGAGGAATGTGGCAGCATTCTTCGCCAAAATAACTCAATGCCAAATCAATGATGCAGAGTGAGCAGATAAGGCAGACAAAGGCAGCAGCCGGTGCAGGTCAAGGATAAAGAGGCTGAGACTGGAGTGAGAGATTTGGAGGTGTGGGGGCAGCTGGGAGGCGGGACATTGATAAATATAGGTCAAGGGCCCCTGGAAAGAAAGGAGGCAGGAGGCGGGACATGGGCAGGAATAACGCGGCCTGATAACATTTGGGTAAAACACAAGAGTGGTTGGACAGTCTCGTAAGTATGGAGATCGGTGGCTCAGAGCTCACAAGCAGCAGGGAGCGCTGTATAATGAGCTGAACAGGTGTGCTCCCAGACAAGATGTTTGCTGTTATTAGAGCATAACACCGATGAATCACACAGAAAAGCTCCGCTGTTAGTCATGTAAGCGGCGCGGCTCTAGAGATGACTCTGTCAGACTGCCGCTTGATCCACCACTTTACGCCAGACTGAAATATCTCAGCAGTTATCGAATGGATGAGTTCTGTACAAGACAAGTCATGGAGCCCAAATCGCAATGACTTTTTGGTTGACGCCAAAAACTTTTTCCTGTGACATTCGCGTTGCTCGACAACCGCTGGATGGATCGAACACCCACAAACTAACGACACTCCCATCAGCCAATATCAGCATGTTAGCACTGTCGGCATGTTAGCATGGATGGTGCTACTGTGCATGACTGTATGCTCTTAGTCCTATTTAATGTAAAAATCATTAAAAGTCTGAAATGAGTGATATTATGATGAGCAGATGACCCAATCTGCACGACATGTGGTGACAGCAGTATCTCCTCACATATGGAGTGGTGTTCTCTGTATATTTGAATATATCCATAATAATGCAGCAACAATATCTCCCATCCATTTAACCAGCGCCATTAAATGTGTGTTTCTCAACATCTGCACTCCAAGGTTAAACTGCATAAGCGGTATTACACTGTCTGAATATGTAATCTCATAATCTGGAAAGGTGTTTACACTGGTTCGACTCTGCTCTTCCCCACGATCTGACACCATTACGTAACTACAGGCGTATCCTGCCAATGAATATGGATTTCTGCCCTGTTTCAGGGAGGAGTATGAATTCTCTCAGCTCTAAAATACAGACAAAAGCGGACAGAACAGACTGGATCGTCAGGTTTTTACTTTCTCTCAAAAGAATCTAATCTAATCTAACAATCTAGATTACACGTCTATCATTTTTGTTTAGGAATGAAGACGCCGCTGTCTGGATTTTTTTTTTTTTTTTTTTCCCCTGCTTGGCTGAATAGTTTAAGGTTATCCCCGTGAGCCTTTGACATGTGGCTGCTGGGCATGAGAGAGAAAGAATGAGGGGAGAGACTTTTATTTCTCAGCGTGGCCCACTGACCCAGAAACTGGGGACCGACTGCACTCTGTAAACACAAGTCTTGCTGCTTCCACTGTACGGCTCGCTGGAATATAGGTCAGCCGAGCCGTGAAGAGGTGAGGCAGCAAGAGAAAAAGAGGGGGGGGGGGGATATTGGGGAAAGAAAAGAAAAAAGACAAAAAGACAAAAAGAGATGTGAGAACAAAAAAAGAAGAAGGAGGCGTGGAAAATTAGAGCACTGTCTAAATATAGATGGAGGTGAGAGGAAGTGGAGACAAAGAAACGGAGGGAATCAATGAGGGAGAGTTAAAACAAAGAAAGGGATGAGATGAGATTATTGTGTAGCTGGGGGGGGGGGGGCAATTGTGACAATGTTGGTGTTGCATCAATGGAAGGAATGTGTCACCCATAGCAACAAAAGGGGGGGAAACAGAAGGGGGCAGCCAGTCATATCGGACATATCCCTTGCTCTGAACCCAGTGTCTTGACATGGTCAAAACCAGCTGGTGAGAAAACAAGGTGTTGTAACGAAAAGCAGGATGATTGACGTCACAGAGTGCGTATATTACATATCTCTCCCTTACACCCGGGATGAGCCCAGACACATGAATGAACTCTTGTGTTTAATTAACTCACAGCGGTGGCTCTCGCTTTTGTACCGTGCGTTTGTGTCTGTCTTCTCCCTCTGTTGCCCCCCCCCCCCAGCGTTCAACCACGTGAACCAACGAAAGTTCAGGCTGTAATCCGTTTCATTCAACCTCTTTGTCATCACAATTACAACAGATTTTACATTTCCCGAGACGCTTAAAGCAACAGCAGCAGAAACGTGGCAAATCAATCACGGCTAACAAAAGCAGAGTTAGGATGCAGCCATTTTTTTTTTTTTTTTTAATCTGCGTGCATGAGTTAAATTTTCCGGCTCAAATATACAAATAGATCCCAGTGAAAGCAGCCAACCTGCAGTGTGTTGCAGCCCTTACATTCCCCTGACCTCGATTACTCTTTGCAATTTATCATATATTCTTCACGTGTCATCGCTAGGTCTCTGTGGCACTTGTGGAATGATAGCAACGTAAAAGAATCCAAGTTGCACTCGCTCACACAACCACAGGGCGCACACCACAGGAGTCTAAATGTGGCAATGAGCTTTGGAAACGGTGGACTGAGTTCAAACCCTCTGCACGTGTTTCCGTGGAGCGTTTCAGGAAATGGGAGCAGGTTTAAAATAAAAGGAGAGGAGGGGGAAAGGGGAGCGGGGGGGGGGGGGGCACATGTTTCAGTGGAGAAGGCAATGATGAAACTGTTGCCCGCCTGCCCTCCCTTCTCCTGGGAAAGAATATAATGTATGGCGCGTGGTGCAAGGTTGGGGGTCATGGGTGGGGTCTGCTTTAAAACCAAGTCTGAGGACTGACTTTAGCTTCCTAAGAAAAAGAGGTAAAGAGGGTGGGGGCCTAAAAAAAAAAAATCGGGCGGCATGCCAGTAAGGCGGAGTCCTATCCAAGCTAGATCCTTGTTCCACGAACACACAGCCATATCAACCCCTCTCTCTGGAAAAGGGAAAAAAAAAAAAAGCGGAGTGACTCAGTCCATGTGTTGCACCATTCACATGTGCTCCCTTGGCCTACTAAATGCTGTAATTCGCCTCTGTGCTGGCTCCAAACCACAGCGCAATAACAAAGCACGGCCCTCATCTTTTATCATCTTACATGTGCCAGGAAACCCCGAGAAAGTCAAGAGGCCACAAAGTGGGACAGGATGGAAACAGCTCCACGCTCCTGACCATGAACTCCCCTCCCAGGTTTTTATTTAGTAAAGCTGGACGCAGACTCCGCTTCGATCAGACTTAAATAACCACAGAGCACTTGTCTCAGCAGTTCACAGCAGTGATGCAATATGCTTGAAAATACTTAAAAGGGGGTTTTCTTTTATTTCTTCAGTAAATGTGCAACTTTAGAGAAGTGGTTTTTATGTGGGTCGCGCGGGGCTGTTATCTCCTTCTTCTGCATGCCTGCCTCGTTTCTTTGTTATGGCGGGGCGACGATTTATTTTGGTGGGGTTTTGATTCTGCCTTTCTAGTCAGCGGCGGTTGTGCGCCTCGTTCCCCCCTCCCACAGGGCTAATGTGACCTACATTCAGCTGGCATAGAGACCCAGTGTGCGCGCCAACCAATTGGCAGCGGCCGCTCCGCAGCAAAGCGCAGCGCTGCATAGCCACAGACTATGGGTTTCCGACGATTGCATAATCTGCCCCATTCTATAATCCATTTTAATTATTTAATTCATTTATTATGCAACCTTCATAACCTCTTCAGTGATTCCTACACGGCAGGCCTGTATACAAATTCGCCATTCACAATTTACGATGCGTAAAATGCTCAGAGTCATGCTCCACTGAGGAGAGACAGGCTGTCCTGACACTTTCACATTATCATTTAACATATTAATTTGAAATCTAGAAAAGCACTTGTTCGCACTGCCTCTCTGTGAGAATATAAACTGTTATTGCATGCGCTGCCTTCAGGCATGCCATTACTGGAGAGGGAAGCCGCAAGAGAAGGAGGGGGACGACCATGCCCACGTGCAGTGTATAAACCACAAAGCCGGTGTTTAAAATAAAGCCAAGATCAGGCTCCTATTTCAAAATAAAATGTAAAATCTCACACAGAAGACATAAAGTCGCCCCTGTGTCTTTGTCATCTATATGAGCCTGTAAGTTCTGACAACATTTCCAGCAGCACTGGACCGGTGCTGGACCGCAGCCATGCAGGCGGAGTTGTTACAGCCGCTCAAGTTCAATTAAAGGCCATAATGTAAGCTATTGTTTAATTCCGCCCTCGGATCGGTTGGACACAAAGCGAAGAAAAAGCAATCACTTAAAATTCACGAAGCAACACATTGTGAATAATATTTTACTCCGCGTGCGTCCTTTGTTGCACTGTCTGACAAATCGTCTTCATGCATATTTAATCGGATCCTCAGTCATCCGAGGCGACTGTATGAATCCAACTGTGCTACGAAATTCAACCCACTGTCTCAGAAATTAGACGCAACCCAGCGAACAATCAACACGTTTTCATCTGTATTGTAGCAGTGAACAGAGCTGATCCGGAATCTACAGTAACACATCTGACCCACATCTGATCCAGATGTTCTGATCCACACCTCACCTTGCAGCGGCTGCCCTCAGCAGCAGAGCCCGTGAACTTCACCATTCTCCATCCTTTCTATTTCTGGCTCCCGGCAGTCCGAGCCGTGGTTGTAAACAAAAGAGGCACAAGTAAAACTGACGGTCCACATGTATCCAAGGATGGACGGATCATGCCTCGATCATGCCTGTCGCTGCGCTCTGGTTTGTGTTGTGCTCCTTCAGACTGCTCGCCTACTAAAGGGTTAAGGCTGCACAGCCGCGTTAACCTTTACAAAGAGCAGCTACACGTGACACAGAGAAGTGTGTCCTCGGAGTTTGCATGGGATTTTTCCAGTTGTCTGCACGGACTAGCCTACTAACCCAAAAGAAGCCGAGTATAAATAAGTCGCAGTTCACATTCTCTGCAACAAACATTCATATAAACCTGACACTGAACTTTAGGCTACTAACATGGAATACTCTCTTTATATAGCCTTATAATAATAATAATAATAATAATAATAATAATGCTATTGTGGTTATGATAATAATGATTATTAATAACAATAATAATAATAGCAGCACATATACTTGGCACACTCAATTCAGGTCTATATTAAATAACATTCATCTGTGCCACGCGTGTTATGAAAGCAGGTGTATTACTAAAGCGACCCTGGGATAAACGGACCCTTAAAAGCACCATAACAATGCCTGGGGTTTGCACCAGAACACCACAGCGCGGATGTGTTGACCCAGCCTCATTACAACTGTGGCACCGCTCCAAAATATCCACATTCGCCTCCGTGTGTTTCCACCTTTTTTTTTTTTTTTTTTGCTGAAGGAATCCCATAACCTCCGGCCACCACCCCCCACCCCAACCCCACCACCACCACCAGCCCCTCTTTCCCCCTCTCTCTCACAAAAACACAAACACACAGAGAGCCCCCCCACACAGCTCCACCAGTCTATACTGAGGGTGAAAACAGCCTCGCCTTGACATTGAGAAAAACGCACCCAGGCACCAAAACAAACACTCATGGAGTGAGAGCGGCGACCAACTCCTCACCACAATGCAGAAAGAGAGTTATTCAGAAAAGCCCGTGTCTTACATCCCCCATCAGATATGGCTGTAATGATGCAGTTATTATTATTATTATTAATAATAATTATAATTATAATAATAATAATAATAATAATAATAATAATAATAATAATAATAATGATAATATCACACACTTACCCTTTTTGTTTAAAAGTGACAATCCACAGAGGGTCCTGATCCTGTCCAACAATCCGCTTTGCGCATCGGTGGCCGGTTTGCTGCCCTCACACACGCACACACGCATATACACTCACACGCCGATCGACACTTTCAAAACACCAGCTCTCCGATTAGTGCAGGTAAATGCGAGAGTGTGAACACAGTGCCGCTTGTTTTCAGTACGCTCCTCATGTCATATTTGTCTCTCTCTCTCTCTCTCTCTCTCTTTCTCTCTCTCTATTTCCTTCCTTCTCTCTCTCTCTCTCTCTCTCTCTCTCTCCCCTTCTCTTTCAGAGTCTCTAAATGTATGTTAGTAGGTCAGTTGTTGCATAACAGGACGCTTTGGGTGCCTAGTCACGTTTTTTGTTTCTCTCTTGGCTCTGCCCCCTCCCTCTCTCCTCGCCTTCAAATCCTGTTGCAGGAGAGGAGACGCAGGGGGAGCGCAGGGGGAGGAGAAAGGCCTGACGGGGGAGGGACTAGGCTACGTGCCAGACTCAGTCAGTTCAGGGCCAATGACACCAATAATAAGGTCAATATATTTTAAAAATGCGCCATGCCAGGAGAACACACATAAAAACAAAGCCAAAGCTACTGTCGGTGATTAGTGGAAACAGGTTCTCATAATTTGTACAGGTTTAATTTTATCTACTACACGGCCACGTGACTTTCAGTGCAACACTGAGCTATTTCCTGTTTGTTTCTTCTTCAGGTTAAAGGAATAGTTTGATACTTTGGGAAATCCTGATTCGCTTTCTAGCCAAAAGTTTGATTAGAAGATTAAATACCACTCTCATGTCTGTCAGTAAATATAAGCAGCCTGGTAGCTTAGCTTAGCACAAAGACCTGAAACCGGAGGGAACTGTTAGCCTGGATCCATCTGAAGGTATAACAGAATCCTTATACCCTCAAAAAGTTGTGGTGTACTGGACTTATATAGCTCTTTTCATGTCTTATTTGATGGTTGTTCCATCAGGGGCAACTTGGGGTTCAGTATCTTGCCCGAGGACACTTCGACATGCGAAGGAGGAGCCGGGGCTCAAGCCACCGACCTTCTGGTTAATGGTTGACCCACTCTACCTCCTGAGCCACAGCCGCCTCAAATTTGCAAAATACCCTTTAATTTAACTGCCATATAAATGTAAAGCAACTGCAAAGTATTATAGAAATACTCAATATATTTATTACTTTGCAAATGATATTGATTCAATGATGATAATATAGATTCTACCTGGTTGATATAAGAATAGTTGGATACAGTAGTGAAACATAATATCACTGCTCCATCATATTTAGGTCACGGTGAACATGACTGCAAGAATTTTGAGTGGGTCCACACCCTGTGTAAGTATTCACCTACATATGTGTGTCAAACTGGGAGTTTTTTTTTCTGCCCCCCCCCGCCCTCTGGCACTAACGCACTAACTTAGTGTGTCTGTATAACCACATCAGGAAATGACTTGTTGTATAAACTAGTCATTGTGTTTTCAACTCAAGATTAAATATTGTGACACAGACACCTGGTTTAATCATTATGGAAGCTTGGCCCGGCACTCACGGTATCTGCTGTTGTACTGTCACAACAAGCTGAAGCTACGTCTGTCGCACTGTTGAATAAGCCTGTTAAACTGGACTGAATGTGTCCACATTGTGTAACCAAGGTGCGTGTTTTGATTCACCGTGATCACAAGCAGGAATGTGCGTCAGTTGTGCGGGGCGGGCACAAAGCGTGGAGGAGATTCACACACAAAGATCAGGGGTGTTAAACTGTTTTGTTAATGTTACCCTTTCTGATTTAAACGCTGTCCTGCTTTTGAGTGAGCAGCTGAATGGTTATCTATCAGGCTGCCATGCAGGGGACTGTATCAGAGAGAGACTCACCCTAGGAGAGGGCGTAACAGATGCATTATTTCAAAAAATGCTTTGAGGCGGCTCCCATTTAGTTTTAGAGAGGTAAGCAGTAAATAATCGCACTTGCACACAGCACTTTGACAATGTAGACAATATAAACGGTGCAGTTTGGAGAATCACTGAAGCAGCTCCACGTGTCCGATAGCCATCTCCCTGCATCCTGCTCCAGGCACAGCAGTGGTTAAGGTCTGCTCAGCGTCTCAGTAAATGTACAGCGCAGTACATTATCCACAGAGCAATTTACACAGGGGGGGAAAAAAAAAAAAGTGCATGAATGGATGCCTTGAAGGCTGACTTCTGCTGCGGATGTGTTCATTATCTCCTTTTATCTTGAAGGCTCTTCTATCTTTTTGCATGGTAGCGGAAAAAAAGGGTGTGTGAAAGTGTGAGTGGATGTTCAAAAAAACTTGCCATTGGATTCTCATAATTGTTTTTTCCCCATACAGACAGACGGATGCTCCACATCTCAGCACATTACAGTAATATGTGTATGTGTGGTGCATAAGATTGCATTAATTACATCAATTATTCTGCATAATTGTGTCCTTGAAGGATGTTGAGGACTTTTCACCTTTTGATATTATGGTAATTATTTGTTTCCATGTTTGTCCATGCTGTAGGTTGTTGAATACATTTTAATAACTGTCACTGTCTCAATCGTGCCAAGTGACATTTTTTTTGTTGTCGTGCTTTTCTTTTTATACGCATTAGTCCAGATTTGTGCAGGTGCTAAAACCATCTTTTTTTTTGTTTTTATTTAGCCTTTTTGCCATTCATTCAGAATCCACCTCACACGTACATCCTGTGACACGGCATCATCGGAGGGTAACCCTGAATGTGGAGCCTGAAATTTGAACCAAATATGGATCATTCCTTCACATCTCTTTGTTTCCTTCTTTAGCCGGAGGAGACAAACAGCACTGAAGGAGCAGAGGCATTGGCCGTGAACTTGGATCCCCCTCCCCCCATATAAACACACGCACACGCGCACACACACACACACACACACACACACACACACTTACTCTCACTCTCTGTCTCCGCATCACTCCCTCTCCTTTTGCACCCCATCCTTATCCCCACCCTGCCCAACGTTTTCCCCCTTCCAGCTATGTCTGCAAGCGTTCCCATGGCAACTGTCGCACTGCCTGCCTAGCAACAGGCTTTATCCTTTCACTGGAAGAAAAAGGGGGGAACAGAATGGGGGGGAAGAGGGGGTTGTGGGGGTTTGCGGGGTTTTTTTTTTATGGGTGCATGGATGTGGTTGAGGACAGTGGTGTAACAGCAGCATGTTGCAGTAGATTCATTAAATCAGGCTCTTCTTCTTCTCTCCGCTCTACACCTGCAGCGCCTGTCTTGCCTCTACTTTATTACCTTTCCATTTCACCACAGGCTTCTCCAGTTTACTCAGGATATTTATGCTCGTTTATGGTCTGTTTTTGGGAAGAATTATAAGCACAGTATATTTCTGTTTTTGGCCCAGCTTCCTCTAACGGATATGAAAAGCTAAAATGAATACTTTTTAAGCATAAGAGATGAGAGCATCATCTCTCTCATGATAAAATGATGATGACACACGTCAAGCTGAATAAACTATCGGAGAATTTCTCATAGCAATATAATAATGACTTGAAATAATCTTTTTTGCATCCAGTATTTATTTTCTCTAAATTTCAATTGACCTTTACGTATTTGAGCATCAGCCTCTGCACGTTTTCTCCCAAATGCACCCACATAGAAACACAAAAAAATACATGTGCACAGTTGCTGAAAATAAGAATCACTAATTTCCATGCCAACTAACTTGCTAACCTGCAGGAACAATAAAAATGGCAGTGATCCATAGTGTGATTTATAGCTTATGGCAGATTGTGAAACACAGACTCTGGGGCTCCAGCTGAAGGTACCGTCTGTGCTGCCCTCTGCTGACACCAAAGTGGCATGATTTTAGAAGCAGTGCTAACAGATTTTAGTGGATACAAAACTGTATTTAAATGACACTAATGACAAATAGTCACATTAGAAAAGAACCACAAGAGTCTTTATTTAGACTGAATGTGTTTATATCGCCCCGTGAAGTTCATGCTGTCCATTCTCCTTGGACTTTGAATTCCCCTCAAGCTGTTATAATTGACGCTCTCATGTTTTGAAGGTCTCTCAAAGCTTGAGTAATAGCAGATACGTTGTCTCTGTCTCTGTCTGTCTGGTTGTGAGACTGTCTAGCCTCCTGCAGAGACTGTGGGAGTGAAACCTGCCAAGTGTATGACTGTACTTCTGTGCCTGCATTTGTCAGCACTTGTCTGTCAAACCTCCCCCTTCTCTTGTTTTTCTTTTGTTTATTCCCTCGTGCTAAAAAGCTTAAAAGAGCCTTTGTGTATTCCCTTTCAAATGTTTAGTTTGATTGCTGGATGGGATTTACGGTAATGTATGCTAGGCATCGCTCTGTTGGTGCTTAAAGGGACACGCCACAGATTTAATATTGCACTTTCTCACCGGAAAAAAACAGCATGGTAAAAATCAAAGAGGCAAATGCTGCAATTTCCTGACTTTTAAATCCAAGTAAGGGTCAATCGCCAAAACTACAGTTCCCATAATGCAACACAGTAGCAGCTTTAGTTAGAACCTCCTGCCTCCTAAATGCCTCCTAAGTTGGATTTCTGTTTACAATTTTAAGTCTCAAGCCCTAGCTGAAATAACCCTGCTGACATTCAAACTTTTAAATCTTCCCCTTTTTAAGGTTTTCCCCCAGTATTGATCAACTCACCACCGCAATGCTGAATCTGTCAAATTTGTTTATTTTTAATATGAAAACGTACAGAGACACAGCAGACGTTTAACTTTCGTCATCACCTCAGTACAGATAACAGTTATAAAATATGTTCAAACATGAGCGTGAGCAGAGACTAAGAAGAAGATGTGAAACACCAAAACAGTACGTGTTACAGTGTGTGCTCCTGAAAATAAAAATCAGACATGACATGATGCAGTTTTGCACATAACTAGCGACGGTAAACAACTCTAACAAGCCTTTCCTTCTATCCCTCAAGACTAATGGTGGTTTCGAGAGCTACTGATTTAATTTCTGTGTATTTACTTTCCGTCTCTGTGTGTGTGTGTGTGTGTGTGTGTGTGTGTGTGTGTGTGTGTGTGTGTGTGTGTGTACAGGGGTTTAACAGACCTCTGTCAGCAGTTAAGAGTCTCACCACTCTAATTACAAAACTGCAAATACGTCGTCCACGCTGGTGTCTAAACAACCTGCTGGTTGATTTCCAGCTGGATTTAATGGAGCTTTCCCGAACCACTACCACGTGTTTCAGAATGGAGTGAGGCTATTTTAGTTAAACTTGCATTGTGATGATGTGATGTAAACAGTTTTATGTCGTCTTTTTAGTCGTCACAGTGTATGGAATCGAAAAACTATTACACACTTAACACTGTTACACGTAAAACTGCCTGAGCAACACTGATCGGAGCTGAGATTAAGTAGTTTTTAGACAGCAGGTTATGAGATGAATGTTTATAGACATTTATTACAATATAATACAGTTTATGAAAGAAAAAAACAACACATAGTCAGACTTGAAAGTTGAGTTTGATCAGTCCTTGTGAATATCTGCATGGTCCAACACTCCTGATTCTGTGCTGAATTTCAATAGGCTCGCTTACAGTAAAACTTTGTTTCGTCCTTAAAAGTCTAGACGTTGGCAAACACCGAGTGACTCACAGCACTGGTCCTCAGTTGACTTTGGCCATGAGCTGTTCTGTGAAAAGCTTCTTCAGCTGAGCCACCTCCTCGCTGAGAGAGTTGAGCTGAGACTTCAGGTAAGTGTTCTCATGTTGATACTGGACTTCAGTTTGTCCTTGCGTGGGCGGAGGATGGAGGCTGTAGCTGGCAGAGGAGGCGTTGTATTGAGGGGACTGTCTCCCCCTTCTGCCGTCCTCCCCCTCCAGCTGCTGGAGCCAGGGGCCAGCGCAGTACCCTGCCCTCGTTTCGCCTCCAATCAGTCCCTTGTTGACGGTCTCTCTCGGACCTTCTCGTCCCAGTGTGGGTAGCGTGGGGCTGCGTCTGGCGCTGCTGTTGTCCCCGGCAGCGTCGGCCCCATCGCCGCCTCCTGGCGTCTTGAAACGAAGCTTGTGAGGCAGGTTTTTCATCGCCTCGGCGTGGTCCAGCTTCCCTCCGGTGAGTTCTGCGGGGTGGTGGACCTCGGCAGGGGAGTGGTGGAGGTCATAGCTCAGCTCCTCTGCCCTGTGCGGTGATAATTTCCCATGATCGCTCAGCCGGTCTTCAAAGAAGACTGGGCTGCCCACGCTGGACCCACCTGGTGTAGAGAAGCCAGAGTCCTCAGACATATTACCAGCATCCCTGGAGCCCCGACCGCTCAATTGGCCTGTCTGGTTGTTGGGATGGGAGGCTGAGGAGCTGGGGAGGCCTCCGTCACCACTGTGGAGATAATAGTGAGGAGTCAAGGTTTGAGCGTTGTGCTGAGGAGCTGTAGTGAGGGGTAAGATGGGAGCATTGGAGGGGTCTTTCACCAGGCCAAAGCGGAACTTCAGAGCCAGTAGTTCTGCTCTGAGGCGAGCGTTTTCTTCCAGCAGAGCCAGAACACGACTCTCCAGGACCATATCGTTCACACGCCGCTTTTCCCGCGAGCGCTTTGCCGCCTCGTTGTTCTTCCTCCTCTTGTCCCAGTAGCCCTCATCCTTTTTGTCATGCGGGATGAACTCACGCTTGCGTCGGAGGCTGGAAGCCGGACTCTCTTTGCGTTTGATGGCAGAGGTGCGACCCAGGAGGGAGCGTGCCAACAGGCTGCTGGAGGTCAGGATAGACACAGCTTCATCTGTGAAGGACAGAGGTCCTGCTCCTCCTCCTCCTCCTCCACCTCCTCCACCTGGAGTCACTGCTGCAGGTGACTCCAGTGGCTGGAGCACAGCCACCTCCTGCTGCCCCCTCATCTGCTGGGACTCCTCCTCAAACATCACGCCTGTCAGTGGGTTTGAATGAGCCGCTCCTGACTGCTGAGAGTGGAGAGGACCGCTGTGTGGTGCCGTGTGCTGGCTAGACTCTCAGGCTCTCCGGGACGAGTTGATGCAGCAACAGTGCCACCTAGTGACCAAAGTGGAGGAAGGAAAGGAGAAGAGGGATTTAGTGGTTATGCAAGAGCCATTACAACACGATATTATGTAACCTCATTACATCTCCCCAATAAAACGGGAGCGACTTGTACCATAACCTTGCGAGGCTCATTATACCATCAATATGATCAATGTGCGTTCTGAATACAAACCTAATCCTCCGTACTAGACTGTAGTCCTGCAGACAGCAGCCTTTTTAAACACGAGAAGAAATACACCTCTGGCGCAATGTGCCATTAACCTGTTAAGCTCTTAACCTACATTTGTGTTTAGTCAGAGACCTAAATAAACATTTATGGGTTTATCTCTCATGTTCTGTATTAAGCCCTATTAAGAGATCGTTTTTCCGGTCTGAGTGTTTCACTTGATCCTCGCTGTCTGACCGCTGATCTCCGGACGGCAGATCTGACCTGACATACACTCAGCATCACCGGCATTAGAGACTATTTAGATTTACAGCCAACTGACAGTTTCTTACCGGAAAAAGTTGCCAGCCTCCTTTTTTTTTTTTTTTTTTTTTAATTTATATTAAAAATAATCTGGATCTTTTTTTTCTTTTTTCTTTTTTAAATTTCAGTATAAGCAGTAACAAAAGCGAGTAAATGATTATAACAATATAACCGAAAACTGAAACTTATTCCCACATCAGCTTGAAATGAGAGCGGTCTAAAAAGCATTTGAAGTTATTTCATTTATAAGTAATTTAAAATGTGAATAAAACATGTTAAATAGACTATTTAGGCATTAAAGGCTAATTCATCATGTTGTTACTTTAATTAGCGTAATACTAGCCTACTCAACTGTAGCCTATATAATCAAAAAAATAAATAAAAATAAAAAAAACACAATTTAAAAGATTCCCATATGAGGAAATCCCGCATTAAAAATAATGTTACCTCTGAATAATGATCAGTTTTCTCCGCCGGTGCGCATGACTCATCCGCGTCTCCAAGCGTCTTGTGGTCCGGTGCAGGAAGAAGCGCTCTCCTCTGTCTCCCTCTCTGGTTTAATGCCGCAGATCCACTCGGCGCTGTTACTTAATATTATCATCGGTGTGGCGCACCTCCACTCTGCTCCACTTGGAATGCCGCAGCTCCTATTTGTAACGTTGAGTTCAGCTCAGGACGGTCCCTATCCTCACTTGAACCAGCGGGGCCCTGTTTGTGTGTGTGTTTCTGAGACCGCCTCCCTGTGTGACCCCCCGCCCCCACCTTCCCTCCCCCCCTCCCTCCCCCGCCATCCAGAGGAAAGCTCCTATCGGCTCTCACATAACATAGCCTAGCTGTTCCATCATCATCATCATCATCATCATCATCATCGTCGCCATCATCATCATCATCTGACCTCCCTCGCCCCGCCCCCCTCTGACAGGATAATCTCCCCTTAACAATTAGGTAATGTTGCGCCTCTGTGTCTCTCCCGGGCATAAAGAGGCAGTTGCTGTGAGTCAGTCATGCAATAAAAGCGTATAACTCACGGAGGATATTCAATATTCTAGCGCTTTTTATATTCTTTACCCACAATGTTCAGGTCTGGAGATTTATATAACGCAGCATCACAAAACGCAAATTTGCCTGAAGGGGATTTACAGTCTGAGCAGCATGAAACCCTTTGATTTGATTTGCTTAACAGCTCTAGAAACAAAACACCCTTAACATTCCTCCATCGGCTTGATATTAAATAACTTTTTTAATTTTCTGAGAATTGTTGATGAGCATGATTTTGAGGATGACGAAGCCCCACGATTTATACAGTTACTTCTTGGTTGGGGTCTCAGAAAACACAATAAAATACAATGGATTTCCCTGTGCTGTGTATCTGTGATTGGTGTTGACAGTACGCAGCACCCCCCCACCCCCAATTCCAAATATGTCTGTTTGGATTTCTGCTAACAGTTTGTTGATAAGAAGTTTAAACAGGGAGTTAGAGCTCTGACCCCAAATCTATTATATCACCTTGTAGGATAATGTATACAGTTGTCTGTGAATGGCTTTTTAGCAAATAGAAGGAATATACCTTTGTTCATGCGTACCTCATGTAATATATATATAATATACAACATACAAAACATGACATATTTCCTTATTTGGTGTAATGACCATGTCTCATTTCTATACTTTGTTTAAAGGAAAACATGGCTGATTTTGCGGTTGTTGTTGTTGTTTTTTAAACATATAACAGTGAGACAGTCAAGCCATTGTGAACAAAACACAAGGGTTAAAATACATACATATTGTAAACAATGGGATATAAAAAGAAACACAAATGCTGAACGCATGATCCATTTCTTATGACTCCATGGCTTAAAGTTGAATGACATGAGCTTATTTTAGTTTACATCATGCTCATGTGATGCACATTCCTGATAAAGTAGTATTTAATCAGATTACCACAAAGTAATACAAAGCATTCCGGCATATACACCAGGGCTTGTTGCACTTAATGGGAACTTGGAGGCAACAGGGGCAACGACATTGTACAGAGTGCAGTGGGTGAGGAAGACGGGAGGGGCTGAGAAGTGAATTTTTTGCCGCGGGGGCCCCTCAAACAGGTTAACCTGGTCATGTGTGTCACAACAGGCTTTTAGGAAGTTTTGAGGAAATGAAGGTATGAAAGTGTCTCATTTAAAAACAGTCTCCCTTCTTCTGACAGTCGTATAACAAATACGTTTTCCTTGGAACTTGCTTGAAAAAGTTCCTCTGTAGGAAATTGTTAGGAAACGACAGGAAGCGTAAACAGTTCATCCGAGGCAACATAAAGATTCAGTGAGGCCAAGCAGACAGCTGCTGCGGCAGTGTCACGCCCTGCAAAATTATGTAATGTGTCACACTTGGATACATATATATACATAAACTATATACTATATATATATATATATATATATATATATATAATATATATATATATATATATATATATATAGTTCACAGCACATAACAATGCATAATGGATGGTTAATCTGCAGCACTTTTAGTGCCAAACACTGGTTTAGACAAAACTTCCATGGTTGCAAATGTCAGTGGTCCACATCTTTCTCCTGTGTGTTACACAACATCTGACTCATCGTTACCCCAAAGTGTGATCGGTCCTCCGCAGTGTTTTAGATTGAGAAAGATAACTCTTCACTGTGTGTGTGTGTGTGTGTGTGTGTGTGTGTTTGGCTTTGTATTTGTAGCCTGCTTATACCTACACCTGTATGTTGGGCAGCGCGCAACACGTGGCTTTTGTGTTCGAAGTATGAGATCAGCATGAGGGCTTTGGCGGAAAACCTCAACTGACCTCTGTTTTTACGGCGAACACTTGTGCGTGTGTGTGTGCGTACAGGAGACAATGAACTGCATGTACTATATCGTATCACATATGTAAACCCCCTGAGTAAATGTGCTCAGGTTGACAGTGAGATACACTCTGAGCCCCCTGACCCTCACTGTTTGGCCACCTTCGGTTTCTGATAGAGACAGAGGCCAGTGCCTGTACAGTCACAGGACAGTAGCTGCTCTAAAAAAGACTTTGTTAATGTGGAACTTTCTACATAAATATTGCACCATAGAAAACACGCTTTCTGCCTTTGGCTGAATTATATGACCTGTAATGAGGGTTTTGTTGGTGATAACAGCAATGACAGATCTGTGTAAATTCTAATGACAGTTCGGTTTCATAATCAGTTGGTGAAGGTTAAAAGAATAGTCTGAAATTATGGGAAATACACTTGTTTTCTTTCTTGAGGAAAGTTAGATGAGAATTAAATTGCCATGTGAGTCTGGCTTGTGCCATTTACTGACCACAATACACTGACACTTATCTGATCCTGAGAGGCCTCCTGGTTGGAGGCAAACAGCAGAGTGCATACGATAGCAGCTTAGCGACATCACTGAGCGGACAGACATTAACACTGGCCTGCATCACATTGTCCACATGTACTGCATGTGTAGTACATCTGCTGCACCTGCAACATCACACCGTGAAAGCTGCTTAAACTACATGAAAATCTGTGTCATTCAGGCTTCATGAACTTCCCAGCACAATAAAAATGGATCGCTGGCACCAACAGCAAACAAACCGTGTGTGGATAACGTTGTATTCAATGGAGTAGGTCAATCCGCCTTCAGGCACACTCAGGAATGATTGATTGGTAAATTAGATTAGTAGTGAGTTGGCTCTGTAAGCCACTGGCACCTGTGGGTCGTAACAGGAGGTCTCTTTGAAAACAACCACTGAATCTGTGAAAGTGCAAATTTAATTAACTGGTCATATCAGTTAAATATTTCATATAACTACAATTACACTCCTACAGCGTACCCACAAGTGAACATTTTTAATATTGAGATGATGTAGGCTCTTCTTCATTTCTCCGCTAACTCTGCGGTAGCCGCTTTGTGCTTCTCTTTGGCTGAGTTTTGGGAGGCATTTAAAAGGAATGGAAAAGCTTTACATGGGGTGATTTTTTTATTTCTGCCACTGGACAGATAGAGTTACAGTCATTTAATACAAGAACATTTTCACAAAATCCCAATGTCCGTTTGATTTATGCAACAGGAAGTGAGTTACACCATACATCTGGTGAACAGTTCAGCTTTTGAAATATGTGTAACACCTACTTGAGAAAGCAGTTTTTGCCTTCGACTTCTTTGGAACTGAACAAAAAAAAAAAAGTATTTCAAAGAGGATCTTAGCATTGCCTTATATCAACTCTTGTTCTCTAAGATGAAGCAAAAAAAAAAATAGTGACACAAAAAATACTTCTGATGAATTCTTCGGAAAGATGTTCACAAAACTGCCGAGACATAAACTCAGATAAGGCAGATTCTTTTATCTGCAGGGCGCCTGTGGACACGTCCTGTATATCATTGCATTGACAGTTTTGTTTTTCTCACATTTTCACAAAGTGCTGTTACCCAATACACGTATCAGTGTGGGAGGCTTGTGTTGCGGTCAACTGACTTGGTAGGAAAACAACATAAAGAGAGGAGGGACCACATGCAGTTCAACAGGTTCAAGCTGAATTCTTGACATTCTAGCAGAGGCTCTTATTATGGAACAGCTCACCTTGTAGCTTTGACCTGCAGGGGGGAAAAAAAGGGCAGATAACCCCTCGTAAACAGCATGTGGTCTCCGCTGGAAAACATCTCGTGTCTCAAGGGGGCTTGCAAATATTTACAGGACTTTTAGTCACGCTGACAGCCCCAAAACCTGCAAACTGAAAATCATACACAAAATAAAAGACGGCGTTCAAAGGGCAATAGTTTAAAGATGATGATTAAAGATGACAAGTAAAAGTTAATATGCAAATTCAGCTTGTAGCTTAAGACACAGTGAAATGAATTTTGGAGGCTGGTGCTGATGAGAAATAGAGGACGTGTCTAGATTATGTTTTTTGTATAGCATTCAGTGATGAGAGCTTTAGTTTTCACTTTAAACAAATGGCACCAATTGACTGGAATTGATCAACGGTTTTCTGTGTTTTGACGTCAAAGATTTGTTTCTATAAAATAAGAAAAGCTTGACTTTAAGTGTCTTTCTTAGTTTAAAAACGAGCCATTAGAAATGTTCAAAAGTCAACCGAACACCAAGCCATGAAGCTAACCTTAGCTTGAGAACAGTTGTTGTTTTAGCTGAGAAGCTCAACAGCAAATGTCTGTAGCGTTTGTTTTTGTCTCTCTGAAAGCAAAGACTCGTTTTAGAAATTACAAAGAGCACTGCTAGCATACCTGGGAGAGTGTTTTAGACGGTGAGGAGCAGATCAGCTGAACATACACAAATGTATGTGATGATATCTTTAAATATCTAAATTATAAAGCTAAAGTGATCAGTTGATTGAGTTGGAACGATTTGTCATCACTAAACCTGCAACTTTTCCGATTGTCATTGATCATCCGAGTCATTTTCAAGCAAAATGTTCCAGTTTCTCAAGTCTGAGGATTTGCTGCTTTTTCTGTCTTTTTAAAAAACGAAATATCTCTGAGACATTTATCGAACTCTTTAAGGCTCTTTTTTGTTTTTTTCTGCCATGGATGTGGACTAGTCTATATTGAAAACAATCATCAGCAGCGTTTAATGAAACTTTGAATTAGTTGAAATGGATCTGTCCGTTTTTTCCAGTCAGTCCATTCAAGACTAACAAACCAAACTTATATGTCAGAACTTTTAACTGTATTTTTCCCTATAATTAGTATAAAATTACATCGCTCTTTCCAGGAAACGTCTTAGGTAATTATTAGGAAATTACAGCACATGTACATTACAGCTGTGCAATATCAGCAGTAATAGGCCTCTGGATCTGCAGATCTGTAGCAGTAAATGGATGAATGGTAGAGGTTATAAAACCAGAGGAGAGCTCTGGCAGCAAACACTGTGTGACTGTGTCTAACATGAACATTTAAAAAGCCTTTCAGAATGATGTTTCACTGCCCCAGACAGTATCATTTGTGCATCCTGGCTTTCTTCATAATTCATCAGCTCTGGGGTAGATTATATCTGCAGCAGCGGCAGCAGTGGGCAGCAGGCTGGATGGATGGATGGATATAAATATCTGTGCTCTGTTCTTGCCAAGTAGGTGGCACAGACAAGACTCACAGCAAGACTGTTTACACCGGCTGACCGGCTTTACGAAAACAGCCACTGGGAGTCAGACAGATGAGCTGGGAGGTGTTAGCCAAAGTTGACGGGCAAAGGCGTGTTATGTAAAGCTCCCTGCAGGACGAGCTTAAAATACACTCTGAACTAGACCACAGGGGAAGTCCGGAGAGGAGGACGGGGATGGGAGGAGGCCGTCACTCCGGTGACACAGTTAGCTGCTGCTGGAAGAAGGTCACGTAGATGGCCGTCGATCGCCTCCAGCTGAATGACATAGCACCACTTTCTCTGATCCTTTCTCCAGCTGCTGTTTCATTTTGTTTCTGCGCACATTGGTCATATATTTCTCTTCCATTCCCTTTGCAGTGTCCTTACATCCCCGCCGCCGCTGCCTCTTAGTTTTAATTGCAGTATGACATTAAAAAACAACCTTTCCTTCATGTTTGCTTCATTACGGCTTTAGCTTTAGAAAATCCCTCTGCAGTGACACAGTGTGCTGCACCAGCACGGTGTCATCCAGCTACATGCCAGCTTGGCCTCATTTCTCCGGCCATGTAATGTTATCTAATGTGATAACACCCAGTCCTAGTCGACCGATATTATGAAAGATAAGAGGAGCTGTTGCCCTCACTGTCAGTAACAAAAATGGAGCTTCATGATTAACACACATTTCTCTGACCCCAGTACGTGTTTAGTTCTGCTTCGCTGTTTACCCCTTCTCTTCTTCTCTTTCTATTTTGGCTCTGCTTCATCGCTTCCTACAATTACACAAACACAGTCTCTATTGCATTATGTACACACACTGCTCTTGGTGGAATATTTTGTTTTTGTTTTGGACTTGCTGCTTATAACGCCTGTAGCATATTCCTTAAAAAGTTTTATGGTTTTATTGTTGGAAAAAATAAGCCTTCCTCCTGAGAGTTGGATGAGAAGATTGACACCGCTCTCATGCCTGTGTGTCACTATGTTTAATATGAAGCTACAACCAGCAGCTAGTTAGCTTAGCATAGATGGTAAATGGATTGCACTTCTATAGTCTTACCAACCCCTCAAAGCCCACACTACAAGCCACTTTCACCCATTCAAACACACAATTCATTTTTACCATATGCACACACTTTTTCATGCTGTGCTTCTTTTTTTTTTTTCTGCACATACAGGACTTTTCTGCCGGGGGAATCGAACCACTGACCTTTTTGATGAGTGGATGACCCGCTGTACCTCCCGAGCCGCAGACCGTCTGGAAGCAGAGGGAAATGTCTAGTCTGGCTCCGTCCAAAGGTAACAAATTCCCTCAATTCAGCGCCTCTAACGCTCACTAAGTAACACATTATATCTTGTTTGTTCGATCTGCACAGTAGCGGAAGTGTAAAAACAACATGGCCCAATTTGTGTGCTTTTGTCATGTCTGTACAGTAAGCTGGTACAAGCAGTGGAAACCAGTGGAGATAAAACCATGTGTTGTTTTTGTGTTGTTTTTTTTGTAAACAACTAAGATATAAAGTGGTTATTCAGCTCCATGGAGTGGCACCGATCCATTCATTTGAACTCTGAGAGAGAAAGTGAAGAACCTTCTTCTATTTCTCCATAATCTGCTCTAAATGCTTCCACATTTATACCTAGAAAAAAATATTCCAACAACAATTCCGCATACAACCAAATTTAGCTGTCTCGGTAATTATTATTTTTTGTTCGGCTGGTGACTAAGAAAAATGCAGTTAAAAAGAGAACCATGCTCGTATTGTGAATCACCGTTCCTCTGAGACATGTATTTATGTAACAGCTTGTCTATACCACAGACGCACAGTGCCTATCCGGGGCTCATACACATGAGAGATATATTGCGGTGTCTATAAATAGGCAATGACTCAGTTTGTTTGGCTTGGGGGGGGGGTTTGTTTCATAACAAGCAGAGTGTGTGTGTGTGTGTCAGTGGGTATATCTTTATTGATAATTTGTTGTTTGTATATATATGCTCCCCTACTGAATGTCTCAGTCACTCCTCAGCTCCCTGCATCACTCATGACCTCAGTCTGCTCCCAACTCCACCAGCCAGGTGATGTTTTTTTTTTTTTTTTTTTTTTTTTTATGTTTTATAATCTGGGAAACCACAAGCAGGTAACCTCTCCAACACAGCGTCAACGCAGACCCTGCTGTCTGCTCCGTAATCAGACAAGAAATGCCAGCATCATCTGAGCGCTGGCCTCCGACACACATTAGAGGGAAAACATTTGGAAAGCTCTCAGACCGAGTGTGAAGCAGAAGCCAAGAGCCTCAGACCCGCTTTCCTCCTCATGCTTCTATTCTTAGACTCTGAAATACGTCACACAGTTGCCAAAGCAACCACTTTTGATCGTTTGGGGATGAAGGGTGGGGTGGGGGCTGGCTTATGAAATGCTCATAAAACAAATTACATATATTAGAGGCGACGTGTCTCTGGAGAATGTGGAAGGATTAATTGAAATCACAGGAAAATCTGCACAACGTGCACAAAGCTGTAGAAACAGAAACGTTATCTTTTTTAAAAATGTAATCAAGCAGATATAAAGTAACCGGCGAGTTTCTTTCCAGCTACAAAATGTCTTGTCACATCCGTCATAATAACTGACACCAGGACAGGCTCGGGGTCGAGATGTGTCCTGAAGTGGTCTGGAGGTGCCAGAGCAAGACTTTGCTTGTTTACTCCTGTTTATTCAGAGCAACCGCAACAATGTTCGGTGCTTGTTACAGTCAGCATGCAAATAAATAATGTATTTCATTTGCAAATAGTTTATCTCAATGTTTGTTTTTAAATTAACAGCAAAAAGGAAGAAAAATGTTTTAGAAATAAGGGACCGCAGGAAAATGATTAAGGTGGGGCTGAAATGAATCAAATATTAAAAAAGAAGAAAAAGCAAAATCCTTCTTACTAAATATTTTTGAATACTACCTTTGACAAAACCTGCTTGTACCTGCTAATATTGGTGTATTTGAGATCAGCTGTTTGACTGCCAGTAACATCAGTTACATGATGTTTTTTTCCAGACAGCTTCCAAAGAGCACATGGTCAAATATCAAAACAACTATGATGTTGTGATGTAACTGTTTGACCTTTTAATTTATTTATTTATTTACAATAAATCTCAAAAGGTGAGAGTGAATCTGGGATGAGTAAATGTTTCTTCCAAAACACAAAGTCCCCTGAGATGTAAAACTGAGCGGAGCCAATGCAATACAAGCAAAGTCATAAAAGGGTGTTTAATTTGATCAAGGATTTAAAAGCAAAATTGGAAAGTCACACTGTTATTTCTTAGACAGACCGTCTGTTTGTCCGTGTCACTGAAAATTTACTGGAGATGTACAATCTTATCAGCTCTGTCAGCCATCGAAGATAACTCAGTGTTCACCCACTAAACAACATTCATGCCAGAGGCTGCTGCTTTATAAGTGTAAATACGTCATCTACCTCATCCAGACACTGATTTACATCCCCATCATAATATGTCTGAAAGTCAACAGCTTCGTCTCATGACAAAAACAGATATAAATCTCAGCGTGACGGGGAGTTTGGGTGTCAGAGGTACTTAACATTTTTGATTCGGTGCCAGGCAGATGGCTGGGAGTGAAGGGGTTTGGGGCCAATTAAATTATTTAATTTGGGCACAAAGGGTGTATACAGAAGGAGTGCATGGACGTTATGTAAAGCTGGTTATGTAAAGCATGCTGTGCGGTTGCATAATCTGTTCATAATCAGAGGCTAGTACAGATATAGATGGCCTAGTTTCCACCTTGTTCATTGCAGCATGACGGTGGCACAGTGTCCTGAGCGCTCAGGTTCACCCGAGGCAGCCTTGGCAGAGGGTCTGATATTGTTGAACCTCAGCCACCACAACGGCGCTTAAAAGTCATTTCCTATGCATGTTTTATTTCACTGCATGAACACCAGCAGATGTTGAAGTTGTTTCTGGCCTGAGTCATAATTTGTTTGTTTGATAATCTCGCCGCTCCCTGAAATCCTTTGACATGACATTATAAAGTATGCACAGCATAGCGCAACGCCTTGAAGGCTTGTCACGCAGATTACACTGTAAGTAGACAATCAACATTAGAAAACAATGTAGTTTCATCTCCGTATACTGCCCAGGCTTTAATGTGTATAATCCATCAAATCACATGGTTAGCTCATGTTTTTCCTCTTAGTTTTTTTTCATCTTTGTTTTTGTATCAGTTCCAAAATGATCAGCAGCATGTAAACAGAAACAGACACATAATACAGATAATAAACAAATAATGCGATTTGAACAAATGAATGAGCAGCAGCTGAATTTCTGCAGTAATATTCACCCACCTCCTCCTCTCTCTTTGCAGTGACATCCTGATCTCTATTGTCAGTCAAGGATAGTGTCTAAAAAAATCCCTTTCAATATCGGCAAAATCTCCAGATTGAGACTTTTTCTTCAGTATCAAAATGAATCCAGTTGGTTATTGTTTCTGCACAGAGCGAACAGTGACTGCTTGTAGAAGTGACTTGTGAAACAAACTAAGCTAAAAAGACAAAAGCTGAGCTGAAGATAGCTTTAATGTTGATTATCAGACAACAGAGGTTCAGTTCATCATGATATGTCGGGGAAACAACGAGCTACAATTAGAGACCGTCTCACCAAGTGCACAGATGATTGACAAGGAAACTTTTTCCCATTTTTAAAAGCAACGTTAATGCATTGCGGTGTTGACCGAGTTAGTCCCCGCTAACATTATCCTAAACTCCAGGAGCGGCTTCCTGCCGGTGGGGAAATACTACTGAGTGGACGTGTCAGCGGTGAACAGGGCTTTCATTTGTAACATAGTTAGTTACGAAATGAACCTTGTGGTTTGTTAAAAAAAGAGCATCTATTGAGTAAGAGTTCTCAGTCATTATGACGAAACTCTTGCATAATAAAAATACTTTTCCTCTGAATATGATGTGGAACATCTTGATTAGAATAGCATCTACTGCAGATCTTCCGCGCTTTGACAACATTAACAGAAATATATTTGAATTTGAGGTGGTCGTCCCTTTTTTATTTTACACCTCATTCATAAAAGTCCTGCAGCTCTTTCACTGGCTACATCAAGCTGCTACAGTCATAAAAGAAGAAGCAAAATTTGTTATGTGGCAAGCCTTAACCTTTCATAACACGAAGTGGATCTTGTTACATGAGCACTCACGCTCCTATGACCAACTAAGGTCATGTTTCCTGAAGTCCCTTTTGCACACAGCTTACAGTATCTCATTTTCGAAATCCACGTTAGAAAACACGACTGTGAACACAGCGGAGTGCACACACGATGCAGGTCTCTGTAAAGCAGTCTGGTAGGATTGTCAGGTAGTTTATGAGCATTTAATTATGATCCTACAGCTTCTGTCATCATTAAACAGACGGCGACATGAGAGAAGCATTTCTGCTCATGATGTGAAGGTTAGGTCAGTGCTAGAAACCAAAGATAAAACCCTCCACCTTGTACTTGCAGCGTATACTTTTCCTGACCTTGATTTTTTAACATTTTTTTTATTCTTTAATAAGTATTAGTTTAATCCTAACACAAGCACCATGCTGGATGTATTTTTCTAATTTATGTAACTTGCTATATGCACTTTTACATAAGACTTAATTGCATTTGACAAGAAATTCTTTTCATTTATTTTTGATTCACAACAAAGACATTAGTCATTTGTTATGTATGTCTATTGTCTACAGTTTGTTTGTATCTAACTACCATTCTGTAATAAAATATTTCTGATTTAGGCGTAATTCCCACCACAGCCCCCGCCTCACCGAAAGCTCTGAGAGTGGGTTTTGTTGTTCTCATGAGAGTCTTCCTTTTTGGGGTTTAACATTCAGCGAGGATGTGATCTTCACTTTTATGTAATGTAGACTGCATCCTAATCCCAGCGGTGTTCCATACAGTGGATTGAAAGGATTTTCTTGAGAGTCAAGCGAGAATACTGTCATTCCTTTAAACCCTGAAATAGAATGGGAGGCAGTTCAGCAGCAGCCACCAGAGAGACAAACCATGCAAAAAGAGCTTTGAAGAGTTGGCTGAAAGGGCTTAAATCAGACCGAACGACTCCCCCGACGCTCAGAGCCAACCAACCCGGGCCAGCGGCCAAGAGATGGAGGAGAAACGTAAAAAGATTACAATCTTGTTCGGTGAAAAGGATTTTCTCCCAGGGTGAGCGCTGAAGTCTCTGCGTCCTGAGACCACCCTGCTCAACCACTGACCTGAAAACTCAGCCGATACAACAACGGCAACTTCATATTTTTCTGAACTATTATATAAATATTGCGGTTTCAAACTATTACAAGCTATAAATCATGCAGCTTTTGGCCCTTTTTTAGTAGTGAAGAAAATGTTTAACGTAGCTCATGTCTTTCTTACGCTCTGCCACCATCATTACGAAAGCAGGAGTGCAAAGTATCTTATTACATGTAATGTTATACTCATAACAAACTGCGAACTTTCGAAAATCATCAATTATACTTCATCTAAGCGGATTTGGGTTTAAGCACCAGCTGCTTTTCGGAAAGGCAAGAATTACAGAGTAGCCTGTGGTTATGCAGCTCTGGCCCAGTCAGGAGGATATTCCACCCCGCTTTGCTTTGAAGCTCTTTCTTCTCCTTCGTGTAGCTTTTTTCTTTTAAGAGAAATGGCGATCACTTCTGTGGAGAGCATCGGGGGAAGTGGTGAATGACAGGTTTGTACAGTGTATTTAATATACATGCGTTTATATCAAATAGTTTACAGAATCCTGATTTGTTACCACTGCAACCATCCCAACTACTCCACAACTACTACTTATTATTAGTAATTATTATTCCCAGTGTGAGGAACAGTGCAACTTTTTGGGAAACAGGAAACCCCACCCCAGGGTCTAGACACTGGTGGTGATGGAGTGGACTCTGATGAGTTTGACCTGGGCACTGGATATGAAGACTGGTGGTAAATGGTGTGCAGGACGGTCACAGCGATACGCACCGAAAATAACAGCTGACGGCAAGAAGCGGTTTGACAGCAACGACGTGATCGGCTGATTGGTTTACTAAAAATGATGGTAGTTAGGTGATTATAAGAAGCATAGAGAGAGAGAGAGAGAGAGAGAGAAAGAGATTCTTCCTGACTGAACTTACCCCAAACCAAGGTCACGAGAAACCTTGGTGTCGATGATATTTAATGGAAAAAGCTACTGAATGCTAGGGGGGTCCTTCTATCTTCAAGAATCTCTTCCAGCTCATCTCTTCCAAGAGCACCTCCTCTTTCAACACATGTAACACTCTAATATTCATAATTAGCACTTCTTTAATTGATATCCCTGCACTGATTGAATAGATGTAGTATTTAGTACTGACACCAAGGTCTCCTCCTGCACTGAAGCTTTAGTGATTTCCCTCTGCTTGTAAGTCGCTTTGGATAAAAGCATCTGCCAAATGAGTAAATGTAAAGTGAAATGTAATGAACTTACACTGAGCTGCATTGGGCTCAAGCTTCCTATTTGGCGAGAAAGCCATAGATCCATGGCAAGTAAGTAACTATTAACGCCATGCTTTGCCTGGAGTAAAATTTCGCTCATGTTATTCTGAGTAATGTTATTTGTTTCACATTTTCTTAGTTTGTTATTTATTGGTGGCTGTTGCGTGCCCGTGTCATTGCTGTTAGTTACAGCAAAGACCTCAGAGATTTCACTGATTACTGTTCTGTATGGAGCCGTTGTATTTGACACTATCAGACTCACTCTTACGCTGCGTATCTTCTATGAAATTGACATTATGTTTGGCTTAATATACAATTCACATGCAGTAAGAAACAGCTGCATGTCTTAGGTTCCTAGAAAAAAAAAAAAAAAAAAATTTCAGGAGAAAATCTGTGTGTTTTCCAGAAAGAAAGCGATGACAACAGTTTAACACAGAAGCACTGAAAATAGAAAGGCAAATGGACAAAGGGTGACATCTGATTGTGCATGACTGCTTTATATTTTTGTTGACTGTTGTAATGTGGGATCATGGAATTGGACAATTGAGTTTTCATTGTGCAAAAAGAAAGAGCGAGATGGGAGAGGAGGAGGAGGAGGAGGAGGAGAGAGTGAAAACGAATAGAAGGTTTGTTGAGGACAATGGCTCAACTTAGCAGGGCGATCTGAGGTCTGTTTATTCTGTCCTTACCTCATGCTCCCGCTACCCAATGTTTATTCATTCATTTCACGTCAGTAAGTGAAGAAGAAGCATGGGCAAGTGAAACAGCTAGAACATGTCCCTCTGTGGAATGAGAAAATGTGATGAAATATGTACACTTTATGTAAACACACGCTGGGGAGTGTAACGCACATGTTCAATGAACTCAAGCCCCCCCCCCCCTTCATCAACACCCACCCATCATGTGCCAAATGTGTTTGTTTTTAAACTGGACTGTGCCAGACACTGTTGCTCATATAAACATTTATTAGATAGTGTTGTTCTTTCCACACAATTTAACTCTCACCGTTTAAGTCGGTTTGGTCTGTTTTGCATTTTGCATTTTTCTACTCGGGAATGCAGAAGATTACTTTTCCATGACTGTAGGTTTTTTTTTAGTTCAGCTATTCAACTATCCAGTACCTTTTAGCTTTGGCTACGTTTTATCTCAACTGTTTATCAACTGTTTATCTATTACTTTAGCTAAGTCCACCTGTCATGTGTTACTGTGTTATTTTAACCCTTTATCCATTACTGTTATCTACATATTAACCATTTATCCATTGGTTTTAGCTAACTATTTCATCCATATATCCATATATCCATTAGTTATTTCGACTGTACTTTAATCCATTGCACCTTTAGCCAGATATTTCAACCTTTTATCCCATTTCATGAGTTTAGCTAGCTATAACAGATAGCTAACCATTTCAACCATTTATTCATTACTTTTAGCTAACTATTTCAACCACTTGTCCATTAGCTATTCAAGCTAAGATAAGCTAAGCACCCCACCTGTGGGATCCTTTGGCATCTTATGTAAGGGGTTGTGGGGTTAACTCATTTATCCCATTTTGTTGTAGCTGACTATTTCAACTTCCTTGTTCTTTTAGGTAATTATTATTTCAACCTTTAATCCATAGTAGCCTACTCTCTGCTCACTTTCTAACTGTGTGCTCTCAATAGCAACACCTGTTGTTCAGGCGTGTCAACAGCTGACTCAATATGTGGATTTTCTTTTAAAAACAAATTCCTCTGCTGGTTGGGAATCACCGCTGTACCTTTCCTTTTTTTTTTTTTTTTTTTTCCTGTAGTATCGGAGCTACATGACTGCGGCTTTAGCAGTGTAAGGATTATGTAGAAGGGTTTAATTTGGAGCCAAGTGAGAGTTCCTTGATGATGAATCCTGACGATGGGAAGCCGTGTGGGTGGAAAGAATGATTCATCCATCATCTGTCCATAGTGTTAAGTTGCTGCCTCTGGTGCAGAACCGAGTCAAGCCCCATCTCACAGTGCTTAAGGAGTGATGATGTCAGAGCTGTCACTGCTCTACCCTCTCATCAGCACCCACTCACAAAGCTCTTGGTATTTGTGCACTCAGGGCAGGGTGGGATGCAATAATAGTGCTGGAGTGGAGTGTACTGTCTTCATTTAACCCCTTGTCTCCGTCCCTGTTTTACCCACATCTTAACGTTTTCTTCCTCGATTGTCAACCTTTTTATAGCCGTTCTCCTCCTGGAAACATATTATTACTGCTAAAAGCTGAACTGAATGAAATTAAGTGGGAGTTTCCAATAGATTACGGAACATTACTTAGCCTTGAATATCCGTCCTCAGCAGATTTGTTTCTTCCTGAAAAGTCTTCTCCGTAATCCTCAGAAAGTTTTTTTAATACTCCTGTTCTATCTCAGTCTGTTCCTCAAAAAGGATTCTTACCCCGGTGATTCAAGTGTGTTTGAAAGGAGATAACATTACTGTGACATTAATCTCATTGGTGTGTTGTTCATGTTTTCACAGCAGCAAAGTTTTTTTTTTGTTTTTTTTTGTTTTTTAGGAGAACACATCCTTAATGTGCTCTGTACATGACAGCCCTCATGAATGACTCAGAGTGTTAACCAAGGATCTGAAGAAATTACCACCCCCATGTTGTTGCAGAAAATGACGCAAACGTGCTCCTGAGCAACTTTCTTTCTTCATCTTAGCTTACACGGAATTGATAATGCATGTAGTCGAGTCATCATTGGATAAATTACAGAGGTTACATAACTAATGTACTTTCTCAGCATATGTTTACCCTTCAAATGAAGTGACTTCTTTGATTTTGTAATTGTAATTCTCAACATGAATATGTACAAACCTAAAGATATATGTCTGTCTGGATAAACTTATCTAATGTTGCAGCTTTAGGTCAAAGGATCTGGTGTTGCTGTCTTGTTAAAGATGTGTGTAGTTTGTTTTTATATCTTGAAGTCTACTTAAAAATACCTGAACAGTACTGTAGTAGTGCCTGCAGTACTCTTATACTTTGATTGAACAAGCAATTTAATGCCTGTAATCCCATCTAAAAGGACTTAGTGTTGTCATGAAAGACCTTCTCTCTTTTATTAGGGCTACAGTGCCATCTGCTGGTAAATGATGCAAAATTACATCCATAGATTTAATTAGTATGTTTATAAGAAGAAGAATTTAACAAAGCATTGATTTCCTCTATATGAACAGCAATATCATTTTTATCATCGCCACAGACAAAAATCACCCGAAGCCTATTTGATAACATTAGTCATGGAACACGGAAACGTTTTCTTCAGACTCATTTTTCATGATTATTTCTTCTTCCATCTTAAAGGAGTACTTCAACAGTTTTGGGATATGCTGTTATTTTCTATATTGCTGAGAGTTAGATGCATATATTGCTTCACTCTCATGCCTGTATGTAAATATGAAATGATGTTGGGGAAAAGAGCAGTGACTCCCAGATGTCCTCTCCGGTTTCCACCTTCATCGCTCGTAGCTTGAATCATCCTGCCTCGCCACATGTGCCTCATTCTGCAGATGCCCGATGGTTAACGGAAAGGCTGACTGCGCTGTTTACCTTTCAGTGTGTTGTCATCGAGATGGATGAGGCCGGCCTCTTTTAACAGGGTACATTGGGAGGGGCTGATGATTAAGATGTGCCTCCTATGATTGCTCACACTGAGAGGTGGCATCAGTTTGTAAGAGCTGATCCACAGCACAGACAAGAAGAGGAGGAGCAGCCTGGCTGTGATTGCTCAGGGTCCCTTGACACCATATGCATCAGTCTTCTGTTCCAGTCATATATCTGTTTGTGTCATTAAGATAAAGCAAGACACGACCTTCATGTACAGTATGTGAATTCCCATCAGAGCCATTTTAAACTCAAGGCAAACACTGACGTCTGCCATTTGGGATCTGTATTCAGGATGTTTGGGGAAGCCATCTTAAAATGTCATAACTGAAACCTAGGTCGTAGCCCTGGGTGCTGTTTGTGGGTTGGTGAGAACGGCAGCCAATTAACACAAGGGCTTCCGATCCAGGAAGGGCAGAGTGAAAGTCCTTCCTCCCTTGGCAGAGTCACTGGGGCTGACAGATGGTACTTAGACAGGCTAAGCTGTGTGCTTGTGACTGTGGAGATTAGGAACCAAACCCTCTCTCTCGAGTGGATGTGATCACAGGTCAATTCTGGAAAGTTTTCCTGAAGGTTTTTTTTGGATGAGTTCATTTACCGTGGACTTCCTCCTTCATTTAGGTATTAGACAATCTGGTGTTGAGTAATCAAAGCAGACTTTTCTGCTGCCACTTGAAAGATGTACAATATCCTAGTGTTGTAAGATTCTGTCTTTTGTCCTGCTGATGCTTTTAGGTTGATTAGACCCACAAGGACTCTGCATAGGTATTTAAAGAGGTACTCTAACTATTTGATGTTACCCAATATTGTAATGTTGGGTAATTTACAAAAGACGGATTAAAAAAGACTGGTCAAAATTGAAGCAGAAAAACTCAAAATATTTATTTAATTTTTACTGGATCCTACATTTCCCATAATACAACTGGATAGTGTTTCCATCAAAGTTTATGTTATAAATTGTATTGTCTGTTTTCACAGGCTGACTAATTCTCTCTTTGACTAGTAACTGAATTTCATTTGTAAAATGGGTGGAGTGCCCCTTTAATGTTTCCACTGTGAATTCTGATGGTGAATAATGTCAATTCTCCACTTTAAAACTTGAAAACATGGAACAAAATTTATAGTTTGTAAGTTTATTTGTGGAAAACCAACTTGTTAAGCAAAATGTGCTTCTTTTTGCTACAGAACTTAATTTAAGGAAGCTTACAAAAACACATATTATATTGAAACCGAAGTTGTTTTTCACATAACTCCATAGAGATTAAAGGAGAAAAATGATGGAGGGAACAATTGAAGTGATACTCTTGCTTTATTTATCTGCTGAATAAAACTAATGTTCAAGATATCAAAAAAAGCGAATTTTACACAGATACAAAGCAGAGTTAGCCAGAGCGAACTTAAGCTGGAACTACCATAAGGGTTTTTAGTTAAATTGATTCATCTCCACTTAGATTTGTGCAGCTGTCTAGCATCGCAGATCATAGATATTTTATGTGTAGTGTTGACAGGATGGTCAATATCAGTTCTTTTCCTGTGATGGCTGCCCGTTGATCATGCCGGACTCCCAGCGTTGCCACAGAGGAGCCTTCTGACCCCCTGCTCTGTGGACTTTTGGCTCCTGCTGTGGGATAAGACAGAGGAAAGGGCAGGATTTAGAGATGGAGATGAGCTGTGGAAACTGCGTGAATAGTGATAAACACACAAAACACTGTTTATACGAAATGTTCACTTGCACAAGCAGAGTGTCAGCGGAGATTCAGTGAAACACTGAAACTCCCTTCTTTTTTTTATACCATTCAAGAGAACAAAGAAACCCCTGTTTAGCTGATAGTAACCCATGACCAATAGACCATTATCTGGAAGCATTCAGCCCTCACATACTGTATATCAGAATAATGTGAAACCACTACAAAAACATTACAAAAGTTTAAGCACATAATAGACCTGGAATTACCGCCTCATGGTTGTACGCCTCTGCTAAACCAGTCAACTTGCAGGAAATATGGTCAAAAATATTCCCTTCTGTTCTTGAGTTACAGCACTGAATAATGACCAGGAGTGTTTCAGCAGAACATTATGATGTCACAGTGAAGTTAACCTTTCACCGTTTGGATATAAAATGTCATCACTTCATTTTATCCTGCTAGACATTAATGTTAAATTGTGTCATAATTACTTCTTACTTAATTCTTGAGTTATGGCCAAAAAACGTGTTTTGTGAGGTCTCGCTGACCTTTGACCTTTGACCACCAAATTCTATTCAGTTAATCCTTAACTCCAAGTGAACGTTTGTATCCAATTTGAAGAAAGTCCCTGAAGAGGTTCCTGAGATTTCACGTTCATGGGAATGGGAAAGGTGTATGTTGCATGAGCTGATAATATTTTCTCTATTATTCCATCCATAAGAAACACAATTACAGAATGTGTGAATATATGAGTCATGGGTTTAAAACACTTCCTGTAATAAATCATCTAAAAGCAAAAATCAGATCAGATGAAGGTCTTTGGTCTAATTTGTGTCGGTTTACGGTCCTTGATGTGAAAAACTTTGAGAACCACCGTTTTCTATGGAATGAATTTCCTGGCAATGGTCACACTTAATTCAACATCATTTTCATATATTATATGTGAAAAACAAGATGTTATGTAAGGATGTTATGTAAGGATGATTTCAAGGTCTTATGCAAGATACTTTCACAAGATCAATTTCAGAACCACTTGTACTAATCCACGAATTTATAAAAACAAATAGTATCTCTGAACACTAAAAGTCTAATGTGTTTGTTCAGCCATTTAAGGTTGATAAGATTCAGAAAGCAGCAATTACATTAACATATTTAAAATTCAGTTTGACCTGAATCTTTATTTTTGATGGGGTAAACCTCACTATTAGTAGGCCAAGTCCTCAGTGCTTTCTTAGGCATTTCAAAACAATACGTAACACTGACAAGAACAGAAACCTTTTGATGATACTCCAAGCTATAAGCTATTTACTGTAAATAAACCTGACGCATCACCTGTGTCTGCTCAGATTTTATCTGGTCTTGCTTGGAGGGCGGAGGCCAGACCCGCTCCAGTTTCCCCCTGGACTGATGTCTGACATCTAAAGGACAGGAAGAAGAAACGAGTGAAAATTACAGGAAGCAATTTTACTTTAAATAATTAAGCATTTCACATATTCAACTAGACTGAATCTCATCTATTTTGTCTGCTTTATGGTGATCTGCAGTTGTTAGCATGTCTGGCTAACTAGCTTACTAATAGCAGTAACCTGAGCGCTAATTCCAAGGCTGGCTGCATTTCATTCTACATTATTTTATAGGGTAACAGACTATGTTTAAAAACTTGTTACTAGCACATCCACTGTGTAGACATTGTGTAGATAAAGGCGCATGAAGCTCCTCACTGTGCTGAACTGTCATCTGTGAAGGTAGCGCCATGTATCTGGGTTGTACATTCTTATTAAGAGCTGTGCCATGGATGGTTAAGATAACACTCTACAGCTTATCTGACCTTAACAATGAGTCATTTCCTTCAGTTTAGCCCAGCCCAGACACATTATATAGCTGTCACTTTGTAAGATTCATCATCTTCACCTTGAGTCAACCCACGCATCGTTATCCAGCCGCTGAAAATACTAACGTGGTGCTACATAATGACACACTCGCTGGCTGGGCGCGGTGTTCGCTCAGGCCTTCAAGCTGTCCTGCTGGGTATATAGGCGACAACAGCAGACATGGAGAAAAAAAATGCAGACAAACTGGGCGTACAGATTCCTTTCAACGAGACGCATCAACCGTCTTAAATCGTTCCTATTTACACAACACCAGAATGCAACCAGAGCTGCCCCTGGCTCAAGCTGGAGCGCAGATAGCAGCCTTCGTGTTGTCACTTAGCCCGCTGGCATGTGCTGACTCAGATCAGACCGCCGCTAGAGTGATGTGCCCTTAACCGCCGGTGACAGGGTTGACACTAAGTTGTCGATAAGACTCCTAGGATAACAGTATGTGATGCTAATGTAGAGAGGCATTCATTAAAGTGCTCAGACTGAGTGTCAGAAGGCTGGGATGTGCAATGAATAAAGATCTAAGTGACTCTTATTGGACATACTAGTATTTACATGATGTGTCTTTGCAACGATGGAAATATTTCATAAACATTTACACTTTTTTTTTTTTTAAGCTGTCTGTTTATCCACATGATTAAATTAGCTTTCATTAAAATATTCTTAATATGGAAAATTGTTTAACCAAATTAGCCTGAGATCTTCTACTTATATAATCATACTACTGATTTTTTTAATGATAACATTACATCCTATTTCATGAGCTGATTATATGATTTAGTATGTCAAGTTACTGGTAACAATTGCTGTCAATTGAAGTATAATATTTATCTTTGCAAGCTAGTACAGAAGAAATATGAAGGAGAATAAAATGGAAATACTCAAGTAAAATGTATGTACCTCAGAATTATACTCAAGTACGCTACGTGAGTAAATGTATGTAGTTAAATCCCACCACTGATACTCGTGCTAAACGTATCACTGAGACCACGCAGACTGACCTGGTGCGAGCGTTTTTGTCAATCGTGACTTTTCTTCCTCTTGACTGTTTTGCCTATTCTCTCCATACAGAGTGCATCTCTGTCTGCGCAGCTCCTCCTCTCTTTCTTTGGCCTCCCGGATGTCCTTCTCTACCTCCGGCTGCAGAGCCAGGGCTGGACGCAGCTTGAAGAAGGGGTTGTGTTTGAGGATGGGAGACCCTTGTCTTGTGATTCCCTCCCTTGTTTTGCCCCTAGTATCCACAGCTGATGTGGACACATCTGTGCCTATGGAGTCCATGCTTCTGCACAGGCGTTGCTGTTTGTCTTGTTTTGGGTAAGGGGATAAGCGTGTTTTGTCTCGTGTACCCCCAGGTGGGCTCTTTGATCTGAGGTTTTCAGCACTTTGCTCCCCCTCAGAGGTTGTAGATTCGTACAGCCTGAGGGAATTTGTTCTGGCAATGGGGCAACTTTTGAGGGAAAACATCTCTAGGCTACGTGTGCGCTCCAGCACAGAGGGATACACATGACCTCTTATCAGTGCGGTAGGGAGTTTCCTGTTCCTTGTTGGACCCTCCGTGTTGTCCTGCTGGAAAGCCTCAAATAGCAGCTTTGTCTCCTTTAACTGGCGGACCTCTCCTTTGCTGTATCCTCCTGGGATTTTCCTCTGGTTTACCAGCACCAGTTCTCTCTGAGCCTCCTGACTTATCTCCTTCTGCATCTTCTTCTCGGAGAACTGCCAGTCGCTGCGTTGGCTTTGGCCAACCTGGGGGGGGATTGGTTCAAGCGAGATATTGGTCTTAAAGGGAATCTCCAGTACATCCGGATTATCCGCAAGATTGAGGATACCTCCGGCTCTCTGCAGGTTTTGCTTCTCCTGGCCTGCCTCTTGGATCTGCTTCTCCACGGAGCTTTCGGCAGCTGAGAATTGGTGTCTGGCAGATAGACTGCGAATTTCATTGGTTTCATGAGAGTTGACTGGAGACGAATCCGCAGGCACACAGCTGTCACTTTGATCGTCATCAGAGTTATCGGCGTCTGTTCTGGTAATCCTCTGGTCCGCTAGCTGTTCAGACATTGTGGTAAAAGACATCCTTGCTTTCCCACCGTCTGTACTCTCGTTCTCTTCATGCTTTTCCTTCAGGTTCGCCTTGGCTCCCTCATCCATAGAAGTGTGAAGTCTACTGTATTCCCTCTCATCTCCGCCCATCGGCTTAATTTCTCTTGCTGTCAAATCATCTACTTCTGCCTCAAACACATCATTTTCCTCACATCTCGTTTCTTGGTCAACCTCCTGTCGTTGCTGCACCAGTTGCAGACGTTGAAGCAGTTCCTGTCCTTGTTGGATATCAGTAGCTATTCTCTTGTTTCCATCTCCCTGCTCTTCAGAGCCTTCAGAGCTGGAGAGCCGTGGCACCGGCGTTTCGCTGGAGCTGCTCTCTCTCCTCACCCAGTCATTCTTTGTGAGGTTATAGTCCAAAGATCTGGTGTCAACATGCTCCTGATCATCATTGGTCATCTCTGCAGGAGTCTCCGATACCTGTGGCTGATTGGTTGCTGAGTCCATCTTGTTTTGGTTGCATTTGAGGAGCTCTGGTGGCCCACGGGACTCTAAATCATCATCTTTCACACCAACAGATGGTACATTTGTCCCCACACCGTCGCAGTTGACATTTTCTGTCACTAGTTTTGAGTCTGTCTCAGTAAGACCGCATATATCCTCCGATTTAGTTTTGTCTTCCCCTGCGTCAGTTTCCCTACAAATGTCCCCAGGTTCCTCATTGGATTCTCTGTCTCTTGAGGTGTTATCCTGGTGATGCCTTCCTGATGGATCACGGCATGGTTCCGTTAGACAACCAGCGTCCTCCATTGATGTTTGAACTTGATCTGTTGGTGGAGTGGGGTCCTTGTCGTTGGACAGAGATGTGATGTTCGTAGACTCCTTAGAAGTCTGTGTTGTACTTGCTATCACTTCATCCACCTTGTTCTGTGCTGCCATTAACTGCTTCTCTCCATGATGCCAGTCTAAGCCGCTGGGATTAGCTTTAGCCTCTGTGGCGTCAGATGCCCCATTTGAAAGGGTCACACTGGAATTATTGACCATTGCGCCTGTGCTGCCCTCTGCTGGTGGCAAAGGAGCAATGTAAGATGAAGGTGGTGGAATGAAGACATCATCTGCGCCCTCGACAACCATCACACTGTAGTACGTCGTGTTCAATGCACGGGCCGGGAGAATGAGTTTGCTTTCATCTTGGGGCGTCTCACCAGAGGTTATCGATTGGGCCTCAGGGCCAGAGTCCATCTTCATCCACAGACCGCCATCGTCTTGGGAGACCTGACCTTGCGGGCTGGGTCTGGGATGTCTTGTTTCCATGGTGACAAGCCTTCGAAATCACTTAGGGATGTTTATTCAGTCTTCCCTTTTAATTGTTCCCTGCTTGGGTTTAAATATAAGTCACATGAGAAAGTGTTACTGAGGTTAATAATAAAATCCCTATTAATAATAACTGTAAGAATAAACTGATCCGTGTAGGTGATGAACACATAGGAAAACTTGCTTTTGCAGAACACAGCTGAACTTCTAATCTTTGTGATTTGCTTATTGTCACTTGTAGATGTGTAATTATTAGCAAGATCTGTGACAGCATGGTCCAATTCGCCACTTGCACACTTACAATTGAGTTTTCAGTGAAATAGGGGACTTCCTCTCTCCAGCAGTTAAACCTTTAAAATCAAAATAGATCTTATTTCATATTTCATCATATCTTTTTGTGTGGCTATGACTGGTACTGTCTTGAGGCAGATTATTAAGGGAGGCCCAAGGGAAAAATTAACTGATGAGCCCCATTATGTATTGCAATGTGTACAGGTTTTCTGTGGTTAAATAGAAATTAATTGAGGATAATACAACGTTTAACCACAAAACTGTAAAAGAAAAAAAAAAAATCACTTTCCAGTGGACACCAGTCAGACACAGTAATCCTGGATCTTTGTGGACACCTGGAATTCTACTTTGCCCATCTGGTTATCCAGCCTTGCCACAGGCACTTGGAGATCCACCAGTTTTCTTTTGTTTTTCTTTCCAGCAGGACATACAGCTACTGTGTTGTTCTGGTGACTTTTCTCCCCCACTGTGAACTAGCGCTGCCAACACTGCTGACAAAGGGAAAGAGTAATCGGCTTTCCTGTCTGTCTTGGCACGCACACTATGTACAATATCTGCCAGCCTGGCTGGACACAGACACTCTCATCATCATCACCAGTATGCCTGTTAGAAGTGATGTTTCTCTCTGGTACAACAGCCTTTACTCATCTGGTTAATGCCTATTATCCGCAAAGTCAGTGATCGGCCTTGTAACAACAATTCGTTGTTATAAGAATTGTTGTAACTGGACATGTATTGTTCGTTTACACTGGTGGATAATAAAAATCATGGGTACACAATGTTAGTGTCCCTGCATTATCTGGTTCCCTGAGCAGCAGGTTTAAATGTATGAGTCTATATTTACACCTGCATTCAGGGGCTTAACGCCAGCCATGCTGCAGTTCAGGATTATCAACAGCAGCAGCACCACCGCGCTGAATATAAAGCTCAAGCAACAGGACGTATCAATGTGCCTTAATGAGCTTAACCTGTTTATTCCACCCTCCTTTCAAGGAACGTCTTGTCACAAAGAAGGTTCTTATAAATCATTTTAAATACTATTCAAATACTATTTAAATACTTTACTTAAGTGGTATTGTACATGCAATTTCATGATTCTATTATCCAATATTTGTGGTAATGTCTGTTGGACTAGTATTGTAAATATACACACTGTGTTTATATTACAAATAAATCAGAAAAAGATGGGGTTTTTTTGATGACTGTGACCTGATCTTTAACTCTACTGAGGCTTTTCTCTGGCCATCACCAGACAAAGATCTACTATTACAGCCTGCCCCTTCAGCCCGGGAGAGAAAAGTGCGACAGAAAAGCAAACAAGTGCAAAGGTAGAACAATAATGTAGAAATTGTGAAGGAGGAGACCCACCTGATTGTAGCGCTGCGGTCATCTTCTGTGCGTGATAGTACTAACATCAGTGGAAATATGAATGATCCAGCTGATCTACTTAGCAACTGTGCCTTCCTGTCCTCTGTGTCAGGTGAGCAAACCAAATCCCCTCTGTGTGAAAGGCAGTGCACAGTTCCAATGACCCACAGCAACAGTGTAGTAACCTCAAGTTAAATGCACCATTGCGAAGTGATAATGCCACGTCTCAAGCGGTCTATATGTAAGAATTTCGTGTTATAAGTATTCCCTATTGAGCTGTAGAAGGAGTCTGAATGTAGTGAAATACTGAATGCCAGTCACATATCGTTACACAGTGCATGAGAGATGTGGACTATCTACATACTATGCATGAAATACTGAGGACGGTAAATGTTAAACCTGAGTGTCAAACCACAAATTACACTAATTAATCATATGAAATTAAGTAAAATAGTGCACTGTATTATATATATGTCCCATAACTGTTGTAATGAGAGGGGTCTTCCACTCAGAAAAGTGCTTCCCCCTTAGAAGTACGCTTTCAGGACCGCAGGTAAATCATCTAGAAAACTTGGCCGAACCTTCAGGAACAGTTCATCTTTTTCCTTTTAAGGCCGCCTGTAATCTTTCATTGGGGAGGGTGCAGACGATCTCCCTGCACCAGAGGGTAAGTCTTTGATCCAGTTGTGGAAGGTTTCCATTTGGAAGAAATAAAAGGAACTTAGCAAGAAGTTTGTAGAGTGATGCTGGGGAAATGCCTAAGAGGAAAACGTTGAGGTGTTAAATTTTAAATTTTAAATATCCTACTAATTACCCTGGAAATGCCCAGAAGAAATGAGTTTACACTCCCAGAAGCAATACGTCCCCCTGTCAGACTGGCACTTAATGTATAGAGGAGAAAGGCAATGATTTATTTTGTGCAAAGTAACAGGGGCCTGTAAAGAGTCTTGTACTGAGTCTCCCTCAGTCTGTTACATGTAAACGTGGATCTGATCAAGTCTAAAACCGCGTACCCAAAAAAATACATCTAAGTCAGGCTTCAGAAAGTTAACATGCAAAATTTATGTCACATTGTAGATCACAAACTCCTCATTAGGACATTAAAACACCCAAATTCTCAGAAACATAGATTTTGTCGAGTAGTCATGGGTAATAAAAGGAAAATTTTTATCAAAGGATGTTACAAACAGACTGTCATTAGTCTTAAAAAAAATTATTAGTGCCACAAACTACAAACCATGCTGCTGCTCTTTGGCTTTTTCCATTCCTGGAGGGAACAGCTGAACATAAGGAATCTTTTTGGGCTGATAAGGCCAAGGCAGAGAAAAGAGGAGGCATTTGAGACAAGAAGTATCTGCAGGACTGCATGTTGAAATTCTCAGCTTTGTCCACCAGGGGGAGGAAGTGGATTTTAATTGTCCCTCGGAGCTGCTTGACAGTCCACAGCTGCTGCAAAGACTTAGAACATAATAAAAGTCTCTTTCTTTGGCGAAGTGAAGTGTTGGACGCTCGGAGCCAAAAACCATTGTGAGACAATACCAGGTAGTGGCTTAATCTCTCATATCAGTCATTAAGGCAGCAGTGCAGCATATGCTCTGTAATAGAAGTCACAAGGGTATAAAACATAAGAAATATTACGATGAAGCCTGATGAGAGAGTCTCCGTCTTCAGTCATTTCCTTACATGACGGAGCAACACTGACAGGTCTTGCGCTTGGAAGTTCCTTCTCCCACTGCTGTACTGGGTGAAGATGAACGATGCTGCCCCTTGTCACCTTCTTCAGCCTGGACTTTTACTCCAGCTCCATTTCCATCCAGGGGAATAACCTGAAATACTTCAGCTGGGGACTCCTTCCCAGCCTCTTGCTCTGCTACCTTGTCTAATGATGACGGAGGTGAAGCGGATGTTTCAGGTCCTAAGACATGTTCTTCTCCATCTTCGGTGATAATCACTCGTTCCACAGTGAGCATGCCTTCATCGTCCTCTTGGCTGTGACCTTGGGACGTAGTGGCGTCAGCGTATCCCAGGAACAAGAGGGTGACCGGGCCTTCCTCCAACCTCTGATCCTCCACGTTCTCCACTTCTCCTGCTATGTCTCTGACTGCTGTGATGCATCTGTCCTCTTGTTTATCCTCCTCGTTTCCCACAATTACAGCACAGTCTTCTGCGCTCAGCTCAGCCTCCAAGTCGTAGCTTCCGGTGCTGTCCAACTGCGTATCGGTCTCTTTTGACATGGCATGATGGGTAGGAAAAGACACAACTTTTGCCTCTGGAGTTCTTCTGGCTTCTACATGTTCAATCTTCATCTCTGCATCTCTACTCGGCACGACCGTGACTTCTTCCAGCAGCGCTGTCATCCCAACCCCATCGATGGCGTTCAAGATCTGCCCCAGCTCTTCGGTCGAGGGTTGAGATCCTGTCCCGCCAACGGCGTGGATACTCTTCCTGCCGTCGTCGAAGACTGTGGTGACCTTGGGAGCATCAGCCGGTGTGGACATGGGGGCCACTGACTTGACGACAGTGGCTCCTGTCTTGGGGTCTCTCTCAACCTGCACTGCCAACATTCCCAGGACTAAAATACAAGAGACAGAGCAGAATTCAAATTATGATAAAAACGCTAAAGGCAACACAACTCACAAGGCTAAATTACAGAAAGTTAATAAAGTCATTTGCAGTGCAGGACAGATCCTCATTTTTGTCTAATCAAACTGTTTTTAAATGTGTCACAGGCCGGAGTGTATTTAAAAGATCAGGGGTAGAAAGGTGAATGCCGGGTCAGGAGCGGAGCTTCGAGTACCAATGAAGGGACGCAATGAGCAAAACTCAGCAGGCATTAAAAATTAATGAGCAGGAAAAAAAAGTAGAAAAAAAAACCCAAAGTGGGCTAAATATAACATTGTTTTCAGTCCCAATGTTAAGTCGTACCCTGAAGGCTGAACTTGGACAGAGCGAGATTATATAAAGGGGTCATCATTCACAAAGGGAAGAACGGAGAGACCAATGCAAACAGCTGAGGATATTCTCTTGCCTAAATCCCTGTTCATTAAGTCTTATATTTATCCTTCTCACTGCTGAATATTTTGAGGACAGTTCAGCACTGCCAAGTCACATAAGTGTCAGAGTCAAGGCAGTGCAGTCAGACAGAGAGAAGCGTCAGTTATAGTAGGTAAACTGCACCTCGGGGGACTCAAACCACCAAAGATACCCAATGCTAAAATATGACCTGGGTGACCTCAGTGCTACAACCCTGTAATAACACATAATCTATACTGAACATCCTCAATTTATAGTCACAATAGAGTCTTTTCCTTTGCTTCACCTGATCGGCCATCTTGCCCACTTTCATGAAACATCCTTTGTGCCATTTGTATGGAGAAGTGATCCTCAGCCTCTTTATTCACTGAAAAAGAAAACATATACTGTTTGTGTTAAAGTCAAACTGAAATTACAATATATTTTTCCTAAGAAATAAGTATATATACATATATGTCTTTCTGTTTTTTGTTCAAAATATAGGCCAATTAAAATCACGCCCCTTGCCACGTTGCGATTTGGATTACAGGCTAATGTCCCGAGTTTAGAGGACTACCTGTTGCTGTGAGTTTTGAGACACCGTCTGTGCAGGAGCTGCCGATGACTCAACAGGTCTTGAAATACATAACATGCTCGAAAGGTAACAGGTGGTGGGAATCAGGGCTAACGTTTGCAAGCTAGGCTAACTAGCTTCAACTTTCTGAGTGGAATGCAAACTTAACTGTACAATGGCTTTATGATTAATTAAACATTACAGATTTAGGCTGAAAAACTCTGTGTATCAATGTTGGTAGTCTTTACACGGCTTTAAGAGTTAACAGTGCGTGTTCTTGTACATTAAGTGGGTTAATTCAAATTTCAGCTTGACTATAAAGAGTAAAACATCCATTTCATGAATTTCAACTTAAACATTTTTTAAAAAGAAATCTGGGGCAAACAAATGATTGCACTCCTCTCTGTTTACAGAAGTTTCAACTGATCTGTCTGATGCTTTCTGCCTTGTGTGAGAATTGGCTGTTCTGTTATACTGTCACGCCCTTTTCACTCTTCCCTGACCTATCTCCACCAAGTGCAGAAAGAGATAGGACAGAAAAGGGTTTGATAAACTTTTGCCCTAGTGGCATTCTTGCACAACAGAAAGAGTCAGATGCAGGCAGAATGTAAGTCATTTTCCTGCAGTCAAAGCGGAGCTGTTTCTCAGCTGTGGCTCCATTCTGTCACCCTGATTTAAATGACTATTCTTCATGCTAAGATTTAGTTATGGTAAATTATCATCTGTCAGGAGAGAATAGATTCTAGGAAGGCACAGTCGTGACCGAGACAAAGAAGAGATAGAAGCTGATGGTAAGCTAATGACGACTGCAGTGCAGCTGACTCGGACCTCTTACCTTGTGCGTCCTCGTCAGCCGCGGCCTGCGGGGGAAAAAAAGAGACATTTTTAAGTGCTCTCCATGGTCAGACACTTAAAACACTGCGTCACAACTGAGTCTGCAACTTTCAACACATGCCTCCCGCCCTTTTCCGGAGCCCTCCCCAACCCGTGTCCTGCCATAAATATTTTACAGTCATCATCAGGGAAGTGTTGAACCGAGCTCATGTCAACAGGCGCTGAGAGTATTTTGCCCAACAACCATTTCTGTTCTGCTGTCGGTTTGCCAATGTTGGACTGAGCTATATTTGAGTGAAATATTTGATGGAGGTGAAAGTTCATGAGCTATGATTCATTTGCTTGAAAGAAAAACAAAACTGTAGGCTGCAATATATGATAAATGTAAGTTCATACATCCACGATACAGCAGGGCTTTTGTTTCATTGTTCACCAAATTCAGGGAAAAGTTCTGGTTTGATTTACTGCTGCAGGGAAATTACGTGGTAGCACAGTTGTGAATGTTTTATTCATGATAAGTAATTGGAGGTATTTACGTCTCAGTTGTACAAGCTGGTAAAAATATTTCCTGTTTGTTTGCAATGTTCATTTATTTAACATTTATTTAACCACTGCCAACGCACTGAGGTGTGGCGATAGGCCACACCGAGCACCATGTGCTTCCTCTGGCCCTTATTTTATATTCATTAATGGGTAATGGTTCAGATTTTGTTTTTCTTTAAGTTCAGGCTTGGGGGAGACTCGGGCTGATTTGGGAGGGGGGAGGGGGGAGGGAGGCATGGTGCGCATCTTAAACCTTCCACAGCATCTGAAATCACAAAATACTTCGGGGCTATTTGTGTCTCTAAATTCTCAAATCTCATTTTGCTAGAAAGCGTGTGTATTGTTGGATGATTTTTTTTTTTTTCTGCTGTATAAGACACAGACTTTACCTTTTTATCTGAGTGTGCTTTTCTTTCCGTACTGTACTCACCTGATTGTGGCTGTGTGTTCTGGCTGCAGCCGGACACTTGACAGACTCTTTGTTTTCTTCTCGGGAAGCTTGTTTCTCTTTTCTGGCATCAGCTGCCTCTTCCTCCCCGTCCTCAGGCGTCTTTTGACTTTTGGTTTGTTCCCTGAGACAGACACACACACACACACACACATTGGCAGAGACATAAAATGTGTCAACACAAAAAGATGCACATTAGAGCTCATAACAAAAATGATTCAGAGCAGTGGACCAAGAAAAAAGAGACACTGGGTGGGTGGGTGTGTGTGTGTGTGTCCGTGTGTGTGTGTGTGTGTGTGTGTGTGTGTGTGTGTGTGTCCGCCTGCGTGTGTTTATGTCCTAGGCTATAATCCGCCACATAACTATAACATGGCGGCCTTCTGTTTGATCTCGTCATGGTCAAAGTAGAAGTGTATCTGTGAGGAAAACACTGTACTCTCTGCTTCATGGCGAATGTTTCCATGTTTAGAAATGAATATGTGAACGTTGCATATTTTATCCGTGTGCCAGCAGAATGTTAAATTAAATAGACCTAAAACCACAACTGTTCCTGTGTCCCCCTGCAGGAGCCAAATTCTTCATGTTGCAATATCGTGCAAGTGTTATTTTTATTTCCACACACAATATTCAGTTTGTTCACATGCCTGAGTCTACGGCCTTTATTCCCATGTTTCCCCTTTACCACTCCTACATCATGAGAGGTATTCAGGTAGGCCCCAGGTAGAGCGGTACCTTATGGTTTTTGACTGTTGTTGTCAATTATTCATCTCATTTGAAGGCTTAGAGAAACTTTATTGTTTGTTTCTCTACTTATAGCACACAATCGGGGCTAAATAAATATTGTTTATTTTATAAGTACCTTCCGATCCCTGTGTTTTCTTGGTTTGACTTGCATGTCTAACTGCACGCATCATACCTGGAGCCTCAAGGCGAGTTCAGATCACAGGGTTGCCTGAACAGCCCCCATCATCTCTAATGTTTGTCATGCTCGGTTTATTTGAACTCTGAGATCTGGTGAAATGTGGCTCACGCTGCAGTGCGCTGGTCCGCCTCGTCCTGTAGCGGAGGGCCGGTCCCAAAGCCGTCAAGTGTCAGCGGGACAGGAGGTGGGGTTGTTTCACTAAGCCACTGGTCCCTCAGGTTCTTCCTCTGTGGGAGAATATGAGAGAAAAGGTCAAGAAATGTCGGGTCAGAGCTTTCCGTCTTCCCACAGTTTACAGTGATAATAGCGGCAGATTTAGCATCAATATTCTTAGTAATTGTTTAAACCACACGTCTTTCTTTTCAGACAAATGCAGGTTTTTCTCATTTCTAACCCGCGACCGTTGATTTCGGCGCCACTGTCGCCGGCAGTTGGATTTCATCAGCTGTAGCTTGCTTGCTAATTATGCAAACGTTAGCTGCATGAGTTCAGTGTTGAGTTGGAAATGCCACTGGCCATGTGGCTGACTGTTTCCAGATGACTCAATTTAAAACAAGAACCTTGTAAATTGATCTTAATTATGCTTTTGGTGGCTGATTGATAATGTGCTGAACGACTGAAGCTGAAGCTACGTGTCTAAGAAAAGTCAGCATCGATCTGAAAGGTGCGGATTTAAAGACGAGGTATGTGTCGCAGTGTCGAGCTGCTTAGAGTCAGTATGTGTGATGAGGAGAAATGATCAGACTGTTATTTCATTGTAACATAACCCCCGTTTGGCTGCTTAGCTCACATACTTGTGTGTATTTTCAAATGTATATTTTTAACTATAGAGGAGATAAGCAGCTGCTTGGGTCTCGGGTGGTCGGTGGTGCGTTCCTTGGCTTCTCCAGTTTGCCAGACAAACACACTGCCGCACCAAAACCTTCTGCCTGTGTTAACGCTGAACAGAAGTGGTCATTCATGGGATCAAGACACACAGCCAGCCACCTGGCAGCGGCCCCATGCCATTTTGGCCCCTCTACAGATCAAGCAAAGCCTGTGGTGCTGCCATTTGGGATCTAGCTGCGGATGAGTAAGGCCAGCAGACTGCTGTTGTCTGAGAGTGATAGTGAAAAGGTTTCACAGCTCGGTGCCACTGCCTGGAGACCCAGACATCCTGCTCCTTGAGTGAAGATGCAATCTGTCATTCACGCCAGGCTATGGCGTTAGCAGAAGTGACAACCTGAAACCTGACAATGCCTTTTTTTCAAACACTTTATTTAAAGTGCCAGAGTAGTTCCTCTGTAACAGTTGCTATAATGGAATAGTATTCACTTTTTCACCCAGATTAGATGAGAAGACTGATACCACGCTAATGTCCGTACGGTAATAATGAATCTACCACCAGCAGCCGACTAGCTTAGCTTAGCAGAAAGCAACACTGTGCCAGTACAAACAGGCAGTATTTGGAGTGGAGATGCTGAAAATACAATCATCTCCTTTGGGTTTTAGAAGGAGAAACAGAGAAATTCTGCCTCACATCCAGTGGCCACAAAGATGAAGGAGGCGTTGTTGTATCTTCAGGCTAAACTCATTCAGCTGCAGCAGGGTTGGTGCGTCCCTGCCGTTAGCGATGCACATGCCCTGAGGCAAACGCGTGGTTGGAGAAAGCAGAAATGTGTAGCGCACTGTTTGTGTGGGAGGCTGTTACAGTGTGCATGATGCAGCGCTGGGCTACCGGCGGCATAGATAATGTCGGTTGTTGTGTGTTGTTTATTTTCAAAAGAGCACGTCCTGCAGGGAACAGTGAAGTAGTTAATGGGATGCATAAAAAAGCTCAGTGCGAGGAATCCCTAATGGACATCAAAATAATGTGCCTTTTCTGTCATCACCACTTCCTCTATTGCAGTGTCTCTCACTTATTATTTTCAACAAAGGAAAAAGGAAACTGTCGGCCTTTTAATTAAATGTGTTTTCTGCTGTAGGTCTATGTTTGACCTCATGATAAGGAATCCCTGCTTCTGGAGCTTTCAGCACATGTAACTGAAACTCTAACTCATGTGTTACTGGGAGTAAAGTCCAAATGACCCCACCCAGAACACTTGAGCTAAGACGTCAGCCAGTGAGCAGCTCCTCTTGGCAACAGTCATGAGACATGACTTGAGGGTGGGACACAGCAGTGGTCAATTTTTAACATGAAGCAGCTGGAGAGAGGAGGGGTAAACAATGAAAACAAGCAGGGTAGATCCCAGCCCTCAGTTTTTTTTTACTTCATTTACAAAGAAAAAGTCGTTCTCTATTAAAATTTAACATTTGGGAGATGCACATTCTCTGTCTTATCAGATGAGAAAATGAACAGCACCATCAGGTCTGTAAGCGACAGTCCAGCAGCTGGTTTAGCTCGGTTTAGCATGAACACTGCGAACAAGGGGAAACGTTAGCCTGGCTCTGGTAACGGCTAGCTACATGTTTACTGCACAGACACGAGAGAGGTATCGGCCCTCTCATCTAACTCCTATCAACAAAGCGAACAAGTGCTCTTCCCAAAATGTCACCAAATTTCCCACAGTTTAAATCGCAGCGTGTCGTTTTGTATGGATGAAAGAACAAGATATTACAAGTAATTGTGAAATTAAATTATTCCCTGTTTTTCTAGGGAACATCTGGAATCTTGTCAAGGGACCCACTGTTGCTGCTGCACGTCATGTGTGTGTAAGTAATTTCATTTAAAGTATGGATTTTTATTATTCATGTGATTTTCATGCAAAATTTGTCTACACAACCAGCGGATAAAAAAAATCAACCCATGACGACACTTCTAAAGTGGCTGAATTTCACAGGAAAACCGCAGACCTGGCAACCCTGCTTCCACTGCATAGCTTTCTGCAGCCAACACACATGTACCTACTGTATGTGGCACAGGGACAGATTAAGATAGGCCACTGGCTGTGTTTATCACACCCTGTTTGAACCAGGTGTGACAGATGCCGACCTTTTTCTGGGCCGTCTTCAACCACTCCTCCTCTGTCTCTCTCCTCAGCTTCTCCTCTTCTTCCTGCCGTCGGCGCCTCTCCTGGTGACAAGAGAAAAAGTGAAACCTTTTCGGGGGAAGGAGAGAAGAAGATGTGGAAGTACTCAGTCTTTCCTGCGGCAGCTGTTGAGGTGTGTCACCAAAAATAGGGGCTAATAACCAGGCGGGTGAAGCAGGATCAGAGGGAAAAACCCTGAAATCCTGTGATGTGATAATGAATTTTAAAACTTTAGTGAGACTGTGACACCAAATCTCATACCATAGCGGATAAGGCAGGATGGTAAAATTCACCGTTTTACAGTGTTTACTTTATGACTCACTCCAGTCAGTGCTCCACTTTCTCCCAACTCTCCTCACATTCCTGCTAAAGCTGCAGAAAGTGACAGATTGTCTCTGCTGTCTACAAACATTTTATTCATCATGGGAGTATTAACACAGCCAGCACGTCCTTTCTGTTTTCTAAAGCACACTTAAAAAGACCATTTTTTTTAATTCTCTAGGAATATTATCTCTACTTACCCCTCACATACTCTGTACACAGTCTTCTTGTAAGTTACCTCTCCTCAGCAAAAATGTCATAAAACTTGAATTAGTCCAAAAAAAAAAAGAAGCAGGTTATTGTGAACTGAAACAACTGCAACTGCTCTATTTCCTTCTACTAACACCAGACTGAACTTGATCCGAGAGCACTGTACTCCTCATGGTGGTGGGTTACACCCGCTTTTTAATATAATTCTCTGGTAACTCCCCTTTGCAGTCATGGTCCCTGAAGACAAGGACTTCTTCTGTATGAAAGCAGAGAACTGAGACAGACAGAGGGGGGGGGGGGGGTATTTTTAGGGGACGTGACCGTCAGATTAAAGCGGGGTGATACAGCTGGCAGAGAGCAGGGATGCCGAGAGAAATAGTTCAAGTGACACAGCACATTGTTTGCATGCTGACGCCGTATCTGTACTGTTAATGTAAGCTGTAAACATGCTGAGGTCCACTCCAGGCCTTCGCTGTCTACGCTGAAGTGGGTCACTTGCGTTTGGGTGGATTTTACATTGCAGAGGGGTCAAGCAGGCGACGCTCAGGCCCTGGAACCGAACATTTCACAGACCAGTGATTATATGGCCAGAAAGCTAACTGTGGAACGGTCTTTGCATTCTCACTTCAGGCCGTGCAGATCAAGCGAGACCGTTCCACTGAAGTGACATTAAACAATGTTGGTGCGGTTAGATTATTTTGACATGAGGAGAAAGTCGCAGTTGGTTTTTAATGTTTTTAATGCGGACTGAAGTGGACAGCGAAAGGACGAAAGTAAAGAAAGAAGGAAAGACGTTCTCACCGCTATGGCTAGCAGCCTTTGTTGGTACGTCTCCGCCTCCATGCTTTGCCTAAAACGTACAAAACAGAGATGATTGAAGTTGTTGAGTAAACAACGAGGAAACATTAGAGAGAAATACAGTTACAATCATCAAAATACACAAAACAGGAATATTTGGTCTGCACAGATTAACAATACAGTGTGTATTACAACTGTAGGACACAAATGTTTGTTTTCACATTAAGCTTTTCACTAAATACATAACAGAAATTTTAATGACGCAAATGTTAGCATGCTAACACTTAAATAAGATGGTAAAATATAGCCGACCTGCCAATCATCAGCTGTCAGACAGGAACACAAGTCAGTAACAACGTGTTTAAAAATGGGATTTAAGCTAAGACAGTGTCAGCAGACCAAATACTAACTGGAAGACTGTTCTATAGGCGAGGAGCCAGTACACCCTTTGACCTTTACCCTCACTCCGAATGAAGCAGCTCTAAGAGACCTATTGGGATAATAAGGGGTTAAAAGTTCACGGATGTACCCTGATGTTCAGCAAGGAGGTTAAAACTGGGGTGATGTGAGAAGAATGTTGGGTCTTTGTTAGGCTGCAGAGCTCTGCACAGTCACAGCGGAGCTACAGCTCGAGCGTTAAAGCAGGTAAACAAAGCCTCGCAATAATCCAGGACTCAAGATATAAAAGAGTGGATCATTTTTTCAGTGTTTGTGTGTGTGTGTGTGTGTGTGTGTGTGTGTATTGTCCAGTAAGTGTCAGGATTTGTTTACAGAGGTTTCACAGCTGTCCATGAGGACCTCTGTAGAGTTTAACTTTAAAATATTTTGTGTAACCAACCTCTCACATCAGCCAAGCAGCTGTTTAGTGCGGCCAGCTTGTCGAGCTTCTATAACTGTTTGTCGTTCGGCATAACAGTGAAATCAGATGTTATGCTGACAGACCAAATGGCAGCACATACCGTGAGAACTGAACTGGTTTAAGGATTGATGCTTGAGAGGTGCTTGAATCAATTGAAACACTAGAATGGCACTCAGTGGAGCACATACCTCCACCGAGGACAAACAGTCTTACAAGTGTCTGTCAGATTGGCGCCAAATTGTACAAAGTCATAGATCCCAACACCATAGATATGTCAGATTTTTTTTTTTTTTTTTCTTTAAATCAAAACCCAAACATTATTTCCTGGGAAACTGCTGAAAATGTTGAAAAATGCCCTGTCTTGCAATGTTAAGGAAAGTGATTAAAGATTTCCTGGATCCACCCATTTCACCAGTACAGTTGTCATGAAAGAGGAAATTGGCTGTAGAGATCAAAACCATTTTTTGTACCAGGCTTTAAACATGTTTCTTTCTGCTGTAAAGTTGGACACTTTAACATGGGAGTCTTTGGGGATTGACTCACTTTTAGGAGCCAGACTCTAGTGGTCATTAGAGGAACTGCAGTAAATCGACACGAGCACAAACATCAGTCCGAAACAATGAAAATATGTCACACTGTCACATTGTCAGATTGTATAAGGAATCTCAAGGGAAGAACTTTGTCTCTGAGCTGAAGGGCTCCTGTGTGGGACTCAACCCCCTCTTTAGACTGGATTCTCAGTCCATGATATCATCACGACCTTGATTGCTGCGGCAGCTTCCACTGGGGACTGTGATAGTTTGACTTTATCTGTGTTTTCACATCTCTACTACAGGAGTACAAACTATTGCTTTATGGCCTAATTATAAGTCTAATAAGCCTCATACTAACTAAAGACCTAAAAAGGAAATGTTCCGTCAAAGATACACTAAGGTCAATTAACATTAATACAGAGCAATATCCAGATTTCGGCAGCCGCCAGTTAGTCATTTGTAACTGTTATGAGAGCTGTTTCTGTGCTGTGTAGGCTGTGGTTATTGATCACCTCCAGAGGCGCCTTTTGTCTTGTTCCTGTCGTTGAATCCCATGAAGAGACGTGCATTAGTTTTATCTCAACGCTGGCTACAGCACACATCATCAGTGTATAGTGTCTTTATGGGAGGTTAAGGGGAGTTATAGTTGTCATTGCAAATTGTGCTAATATGAGGGGCCACTGGGGGCCCCAAGCATTTGCCTGCCCTGATGGTGCATCTCTGTTTCTCTTGCAAACCACACTGAGATGACAGGCCAGGTGAGTTTACTGAGTGATGAGGCCCGACAGAGTTCACTGAGAGGGAAAGGTGCCACAAACTTTGCCAGCGCTCAGTCCCTCAGCGCTGCTCTGTGCTCCGTGTTAATGAGGAGGCAAATCCAAAGAGGTATTGATCCAGTGAGGAGGAGGAGTAGTGATAAAGAGGCTGTAGTGTACTACACAGATATCGATCAGCTCACACCCTGACGCACAGATCAAACATTTAAGCCCTTGCCAAGACCAGTCTCACGCAGCCCCAGCTCAGTCAGGCAGAGTGGGAGGGAGCCGCCCCGGAGTGCGAGGCTCTGCATAGCTCCAGCTCCACGTTCCTCACACTTTTAACTTGCACTCTGAACTTTCTCAAAACAGTCCTGGCTGTAAAAGTGCACCGCAGCTCCACCTGCTGAAACCGTGCACACCTGTGGCCCTGACTTTGTTCTTCAGCGCTTTCATGGATTCACTGTTTTCAATCTTAAAGTGATTGAAGAGTAAAAAAGAAAAACAGGGAAAATAAATTAAAAGTAGACGATCATATTATACTGTGAACTGTAACAAACAGGATGTTATCTATTCAATTTGACTTTCTCCGTAGATGCTCAGATACGAACAGAGGCTTAATGAAGTAACGCTCCTTCATAATCCTGTGACAGACTTCAGACTTCCTCCACACACGTTACATCAAAGCCTCTCGCTGCAAAGGACTGTGTCTTTGAAGTCGGTGAGCTTAAAACCCCTTTGAGATGTATAATAATTTACCGTTAATGACTGTTTGTTAGTTCACCACAGATAAGGGAATATCTGCTTCAGGCCCCAGAGTGCTTCCTGATGAGTCGGTGCGCCGCCCAGCTGCAGAGCGTTAGCTTCAGATGTCCTCCTTATGTTTGAAAATGAGGTGATGGAGCTCTGGCGTTTTCAACTAAAACTCCCCAGGAGCTCGTTTCTGAACCTACATGATAACTTCAAGGACAATATGCACTGGATATCACTGTGACCTCTGCGCAGGGGCACAGTGGGAATCAGTATCACACTATCAGTGTTGTGCAGAGGGTGACTGCAATAACAGGAATAACAGTACAATGCGGTGGGGTAGTTGTTCCCAGCCTGTCTGTAGTGTCCAGCCTCACAGTGCTCGTGACTACTTCTCATAAGTTAAACATGGCGCGAGTCTCAGTTTCCCTGGAGGGACGAAACTATGTTTAACAAGAAAACAATAGAAACACATAAAGATAAACATTATTTGCTGTAACAGAAAATCCTTTTGATTCCTTGCCGTCCCATTAAACGTCTCGGGACCCACGGTTTATTTTTCTGATCACAATGCTGGGTCCCAAAACACCACCGTGCCGCACCAGTCTAATCTAATCTTACAGTGATACTAATTACCTTCTGACACAAATGATTAATTGAATTCATAAGAAAAAAATACTGAATCGGTTCAAAACTTTATGACTCCTCTCTACTTGTGCTATTGTTATGCAACGTTAAGTATTTATCCCATAAATACCTCTTATGGCCACTGAATGCAAAAGCTACATGGTCTCGCTGTAAAATATAAGTGACATTACTGAAACTTATGATTTACAATTTTTTGTTGTTCTGCCAAAAGAATCTATAGTTAAAATAATCTTAGTTGCTGCTGCAGGCACCATTTATAATTTTAGTATTGGGTTTCTGCTCAGGTGAACAGCACAACTGTTAAAGAACCAAGGGCCTTAAAAACTTGAGTTTTTGTAAAGTAAAGTTTCGTGTTGTCAAGGTTGCTAGGTGACAGGAGCTCAGACTGCCATCGCCCCTTTCTCTTAGTTGCCGAATTGAATTTGGTTGACTGTGAAAGTTCAAATCCAACAAATCAGCAGCCGGGCTTTAAAATCTGATGGAAAGCTTTTCTGGAAAGAGCAGAGAATTGTTCGGCAAACACAAATATGTGAGGGAACATAAAAGGCAGAAGTTCCAAGTGGAAGTGGAGATGAACACATTAGGAGCTGCAGTCGCAGAAGCAGTGAGTGTTGTGCTGTTGTGTTACTTCATCATCTCACCGACAGAACTTTGTCAGTGATTTGATACGAAGAACAAAGTACGGCAGAGATCACAGGAAGCGCAAAGATCAAGACAAATTAGATCCGTGACACACAACAACCTCCGCCCGGGCCACAGGTGGGAAGCGTGCTGCGTCTGTGTGACACACGGAGGAGGAATAATGAGGAGCGGGCGCCGGTTCATGAAGGAGGAGCACTGCTGAGAGTTTCAGCTGTGTGTGAATACGTGAAAGAAGCTCATTGAGAAGCACAAGGTCACTGACAACCACCGGGGGGGGGGGGGGGGGGGGGGGGGGCGACTGCTATCTCCTCATGACAGCAGCCGCAGACGATACACGCGCACACACACATGCAAGTGACAGAACAAAAACACACACTGCCTTGGAGGGAGCGAATATGAATGTGATACTACATGTGTGGTGGATGTCGTGTGTGTGTGTTGCGTGGATGTAAATGTGACGAGAAATGGGTGACGGGGGGGGGGTTGTTGATGTTTCACTGGCAGAGCGTTTCACAGACACCATTATTGTCATGGTAGCCCCGTGGAAACAGGCCTATATGATGGATGTTAATCATTTGAGATTATTATATACATATCACTTCCTCTGGACACAGAGCGACAGGGAGACGAACTGATAGCTAAACAGCCCGATGACATTAAAGGCCGTCGACTAACAGAACGAGGATGAAGAGGTTTTCGAGTGAGAAAGACAAACAGATGTGGATTGAATTCCATGGAGGTTTACGACCCAGGAGAAATCCCCCACGGTCAAAAGAACAGAACAGAAAGTCTCTTTGCATCGTGCACATGGTTCACATCGAGAACTGCAGCCGACGCAAGGGGAAGAGGATTTAATGGCAACGTATTCTGAGGAATAATTGTGTTTTAAGCAAAGCAAGGTTAAAGTTGAATAGAAATGAAAATTTATTTTTAGCTCAGAAATCAAAAAGTTTGTTTTAACTTGTTAACATATTTGGTGAAAACTGTGATTTCCAATAAGAAGAAATTTAACTTTTTGTTGTTGTTGTTGTTGACATTAGTGCTCTCCAGGGTGTGTGAATTTAGATTCCAGCTGACAATGTCTGTACTGGTAATTTGATTGGTGCAATATCAAAGTAGGCGGGCACTAAAACTAATGGTCGGCGGCACGGTGGAGCAGTGGTGAGCACTGTCACCTCACGACAAGAAGATTCTGGGTTTCTAACGGCTCAGATTGATAGCAGTATTTAACCAGTGCTATGTGTGCTTGTTTGACATGAGGAAAACATTATACACTAAAGAACAGCAATACTATACTTTTCTATTTCAATGGAGATGAAGGACATGAAGACTTGAAAAGTGGGAGGCTGCTGTGCTTGATTGCAAAAGTAAACACCATTAAATGGATGTGCATTAGTCAAATAAGACGGAGAAGGCTTGAGGAAGAAGAAAGAGGAGTTGTAGAAACTTTTTCTACGGTGTGACACTGGTGTTTACATTTTATTTCATAGAACATCTGACAGTGATGGAAGCTGTGTGTGCAGAAAAAGTAGAATTCTGTAGTTTGGATTTATTCTGGTCTATGATAGTGGAGAAACAACATGCAAACATCCCTCACCTCCTACATACAAATGGAAGTTACTCCCTGCTCTTGCTCAGGCAGCTTGTGATATTGACTAACAAGTGGAACCAATTGCTGACTTCAGTTTCTCTCCTCCTTTCCTGCCCAGTTATACTCTGGCTTCTCGCTGGTCGGGTGGTTAAGTATTTTCTGCGGGAACAAGGAGAGAGAGAGAGAGAGAGAGAGAAGGAAGAGTGGACACATGGATTTCAAAGAGTGTATTGCTAAGAGGAGAGGCGGGTTCTTATCTTCTCCTGCTGTATCTTCTCCTCGGGGGTTCAAAATGGCCTTTTGCCGCTGTCACTTCCTTTTAACGCACGACTCACTGTCCAGCTCCGGTGTGAAGTGACAGCACGATGGTGCAAGTGCTGGGAAGCAGTCGGTGTGAACAGTTCAAGAAGTAGTACTGTACTCTAGTTTCAAAAAGTACAATTATGACAGAAGTACCTACTCTTCTTCTCAGGAGGGAAGAAAATGAAATGCTTTCGTCTTTGTAACACTCATTAAGGCAGAACCAGCACAGAGAAGAGGCAGTAACTTTGGAGGCAGGGGCCAGATGCATCAATGATGCATACGCACCAAAACCATGTGTACGCTATTTCCCGCACATAAATTGTTATTTATAAACAGAATGTGCAGTCGCCCGACCTCCTCAACCAAATATCATCGTCTAACAACGATCTGTGTTCAGCTGCGGTCCTGCAGGGTTGTGTTCATGTGCTCTCTGCAGGTGTCTGCACTCAGCCAAAGATCATTCTGATCGTTTTGGTTTCAGCTTAGGACTTGGACTTGTCTTGGGACCTGTTGAGAAGGAAGACGGTTATAGCTGAAGTCAGCCTGAAAGGTTTTTTGCTCTTCTACCTAATGAAAACCTACAATTAAAAGAAATCTCTCTGTCTGGATACATGCAGGTCAGATGTTTTATTAAGCTGCTCTCAGAGCTGAGATCTAAGGAGGCTTTCACCCACAGACTGACACTCAGTGAAAACAGTAAAGTTGTGAGTCTTTAACCGTAAGTTGCGACACCACCACCTAAATTGTTGTTGTGGTTTTGGAAATAACCTAATATGATTAAATACATCAACAATGGCGCTTTGAGCTGCCGAGCCTGTCAGGTGTGTTGTGAGTTACGAGGAAACCCGGCAGGTGTGGAACGACATCAGCTCTGCAGAAGATAAACTCGGTGAACAGGTGGCAGATCTCGACCACCATCATACAGAGAACCAACACGACAGCCAGTAATGAATCCGTAATGGCAGACTTTTAGCATCATGTGCAGGTGTGAGTGTGTGTGTGTGTATATATACGTTGATCTGTAGTTTTACATCATCTCACATCACATCCCTCTCATGCCAGGTATTAGCGCTTTCCGATTCGTTTAACGTGTGTTCTGTTTTTATTTCAGCCTTCGAGGTCCTCCTCTACTGTCAGATGGGTTTATTCCTGTGGAGTTGTCATCTTGCGGCACAGATTGTGAGCTATCGTGTGTGTCTGCTCCCTTCAAAGGCCTGCGTGCAGCCTGATGTCAGTGTGACTTACTTTATCATTGGCTCAAATCAGCATCAAAGCCCCGGCACACGAGGCTGCTGCAGATGGCTGCTGTGTGCTCCGCTGCCTTGTTTGTCTGAGCGGCTCTGTCAAGTACTTGTTAATTAGAGAGAAGGGACGCCCGCGTTTCCCAGCAGGGTGAGCGCTGCCCTGTACAGCCTTCAGTATTTAACCCCCCCCCCCCTTCTCCTCAAATAACAGATCAGTGAAATATGATGTTGCTCACTGTTGCACACTGTGCTGAGTACATTTCTCGCACTCTCTGTTGTCACTTGCTCCCTTGTGCACACCCAAACTTTCTCAGAGCACTCCTCAGTGTACATGCTTTGATGCTCTGATGCTCTCTCTCTGTTTTCCTGGAGAGAAAAATGATTTATTGTGTAGCCTGTGTCTCAAATCCTATTACAGTCAATGCTGTTGTGTGGAGGTGGAGAGGGAAGTGATCACTCTTTCTAAGGGCCACATTTATAAAGGATTGGCATGCACATAAACCATGCATATGCATGCACTTCCCACACATAAACAGATATTTATAAAAAAGAGGAATATGTGTTGAATGCATACTGTAGACCAGACGTAAACATGGTATACGATATGTCAGTCTATGGCTCTTTTAAAATTAATAATAATGATTATTTGTTTTTTTGTGCTCGAGTATAGTTTTTTTTTTTTTTTAATCCAGATTGGAGACATTACTTGCTTTTTTTGTGTGTTCTTGTTTTTTTCCACTTTAAACTACATTAAGTTAAACCATTAACGCTGGAGTGCAGGACTTTTACATATAAATGAACGTCCATTACAATCAAGCCCTTTGCCAAACGAGTTCACTAAGTGCTGATTAAGCCTCTCAGCTCCAGGTAAATCTGTGTGTGTGTGTGTGTGTGTGTGTGTGTGTGTGTGTGTGTGAGAGAAACAGACTAGCTGTTTTTCTCTGTTTCCAGTCTAATGCTAAGCTAAGCTAACTGGCTGCTGGGGTTAGGCTAATATTTACCAAACATATACAGTGTGAGATCAATCTTCTTATCCTACTCCTGGCGAGAAAACAAATGAGAGTATTTCCAAAAAATATTGAAGATGATCGGCGGGAGAGTGTTTCTTCTTCGTCTCTCCTTTCATTGACGTATCTTAAGAGTGATGCAGCCGTAATAATATGTGGACAGTTTGTTCATTTAGATTCATAAATCAGAACTATGGATATGCAGAGCTTTATAAATACATACAGAAACAACGCTTGTGCATATTTCTGTTTTATTATGCACGTGAGTGCAGTACACATGGACACACAGCTACTGTAGAGCAGACTAGAGACACTTTGGACTTCCTGTGCTTGTGTTTTTATTGAACTATTTATTTGTTTCAGGTGTTTTTTTTTTATCTTGTAGAAATGTATTCACAGACTCGGCTCCTGTCTGAGCAGAAAGGACTTTAGCATGTTTGTGTGTGTGTGTGTGTTTCACTTAACACGCTGCGGCAGTGTGTTAAAGTGGTGGTGTCATGTTGACGCTCTCTCTCTCTCTCTCTCTCTCTCTCTCTCTCTCTCTCTCTCTCTGTATCACCACATTAATTAATTTAATGTTGCCACAGCTGCATTTCATGCTCATGTCGCCTCTACTGTGACACGCCGACCACAGCAAATTAACTTTGGTCCAATGAGTGAACCAATCTAAAGATAATGAGCATGTACTCATGAAGTTATAAATGATGAATTCGATGCCATGCAGTGATCTCTCAAAGCTCATAGAAGCAGTGGACTTTGTAGGAGGAATTCTTCAGTAAATTAAAAAGTCTAAATGAATTTTCTGGCATTTTATTCTTGCCACAGACACTTTTTTTACACAAACACGATGTCAGATTTTCACCGCATGATTATCGTGCCTGAAAGAATTCACGATAACAATATTATTGTGGCATCTTGAAAAATTTTATAATTATTATAGTAATAATGCATCAGTCAGATGCATCTTTAACTTGGTTTATTGTGTGTTTTTTTCTCTCTTTTTTGGCAAATGATTAATTTGAAATGAAAACTACATTTTCTCAAGCGCACCTACGCTTAGCTCTGTCTATCTTGAACAGCTGATCTGCAGCGTAATACAGTGTGCAGTTGTAAAGTAGTTTAAAAAAAGAAAAGTAGTTCCAAAGGAAACGCCACGATCAGCTTGATCTGTGGCTGCCATCAGCTCCGGCGGCCGCGTCCCAGCCAGAATCCGACGCAGCCTCCCCTGGTGGAATCCAGGTGTTAATCTCTTGAAACAAACATGGTTTTGCTTTGATCGGAAGAAGCTGACCTCTGCAGGACTGGACGAATATCATATGCTGCAAGCCTGCTAATCTTCCTGCTCCCACTGCTCCTTGTTTTGGATTTATCTGAACTCTCGTAACACACGACTACAGCTGGTTGGACTTGGCGTTCCAGACCTTGCTGTTGCATTATTAATCACACAACAGCCTGTTAATTTTGTTTCAGTTGATCTCTAAATAATAATATAATCAATACACAGTGTTGCAGAAAATGTATGCTGATGGAGTTCATTATTTATATAGCAGCTGTAATATAGCATTCCTTCTAACTAGATTAAAACCACACACTGCCTTCCAATCAAGCTAAATAACAAGCGTAATCAATATTTTCTGTTGTGGGTTCAAAGTAATTCCCTTATAGATGGCGACATAAAAACTTGAGCCGTAATATATTTGTTCAAATAGGAACAACACAGCAGTGAAAGTAATGACCATTAATTTACCAACACGTTAAAAAGCTGCAGTATGTGAGTCCGTGAGAAAAACAAAGATCTTCCTACCTCTCACTCAACGTTTCCAGGCCTCAGTCTCCTCAATCAAATTACACGTTATAAAAGAAGCTGACCGTGTCAAATATACAAAGCTTACAAAAGCTAATTAAAGCAAATGTAATCAAGCATTTATTTACATCAAATGAGGCAGTTATAATCAGTGATGATGAAAAAACTGTAGGATTCACTGGATCCATATAAAAAATTGTGAGACACAACATAGATATATGTTTGCAAGACTAAATGCCCTGTCCAGTTGTTTTAGTCAGTACAGGTATCTAGCCTATAGGAGCTCTGTGAGCTGGTGCTTCCTTGGTTGCAGAATCTGGGTCGTCATTCCAGCCTGCGTGGTCCTACGCATCCATGCCGTGTTTCCTGACGCCACAGGCCGGTATGTGGGTTTTAGACTGGCCCATGATAGAACCGGGACACAGAGCTGGATATGACCTCCTCCTTCTCAGGCCGCTCCAACTGTGCAGTGAGGTCCTCTGGGATGGGGATGGCCAAAGCAGCTTCTGTGTATGGTCCCAGGTCACAAAGACTTTTTCAAATATGAGGTCCACCACATTCCCTGTTTGATAAAACACAAAAGATTTTTTTTACATTTTTCACTTTTTTTTTTTTTTTTTACAAAACAATGACTGACTCTGTTTCTAAATACCTCCTGACATTTTCTTTACTGTATTTTGTTATTGATGGAACTGTCATAACATTATATGTGCAATATTTAATACAATGTGTACAAAACATTTTTTGGTTGAAAAATAAAATAATATAACACTTATAGAATGTCGCCTCAGTCTTAACTGGTGTAGCTCTGCATTCTCCCTTCATGGCCTTTGGAAATTGGACCTTGAACAGTGGTTCACCTTCTTTTGTTTGGGCTTGTGGTCGGTCAGCATTTTCATTGTAGGACATGGCAGCCAGGTGACAGATGATGACAGAAACCTTAGCCTACACACTCTCACAAGTTCTAAGTAACCACAGCTTCATTTACCTGCACATTATTCCAAGACTGATAAATGACTGTTAGGTTTATCAAAAGTAGATGCACTTCAGATGGCTACAGACCTGTACTTCTGATGTGACGCTGAAGATCTTCAAGGATAACTGTGTGCCTACAGTGGGTCAGTCTGGCATGCAACATCCCCTGTTGCAGGAAGCTGTATAGATGGCCTGAACAGAGGAAACAGAGATTACACCAACATCTCCTCAAATGTGTAGTTATGGCAACAGCTGCAAACAGTGCAAGAATGATAACAGATGCTCTCAATTATGTGTAAACTGGGTTGCCAATAGCTTGTAAATGCTGCAAATAGCTCATTATATGTGCAAGATGCAAAAAATGTGTATTATAGACTATCCCTTGGACATATCCCCTTAACTCTGCGCTTATCTAGATATTCCCTACAGGCACTGTATCTGTGAACATGATATAAACGTTAAAACGGCCGTTATAAGGCATGACTCTCAATAATAACTTTCACAGCACTAATAAACAAGCCCGGACACCTACGCTAATCAGTACAAAGCCTATTTTTAGTCCGAATTTTACCGGCTTGACTTTACAGACAGCTAAAACGCCTTTAAAATATAATACATTTAACAGGGTGGCTCTTATCAATGTCACACGGCGATACCAAGCAGAAGAATTACATACAATCTGTACCCCGCTATACCCGGCTGCGCGTCGACGACGCTAAACGTTAGCCACGTTAGCTGCCATGCTAACAACACACGCAACAGGCTCTCGTGAACAAACAGTAAAGCAACATAAAATGGTAAAACTTACAGCTCCGAAGTTCAAAGTTGGGTCACAGACAGTCGGTACTGATCCAAGCTTTATCTTGAGACTTGTAGGAAATCCTGCGTTGTCCTGGCCCTCGTTGAGAAAGCAGTCCGAGGTGAAATGGTTAGCACACAGTACAACACTTTCGGAGTTGGAGCGGGAACATTTCCATCAAAAATAAAATTAATCCACTGGGTCTTTAGATCCTCGGGCGTAGGGATTAAAAAAAAGACTCCTGTGTTGGTTTGTGCAGCCAACAACAAAGCAACTACTGTGTTTCGCTCGTACCTTCGACATTGTTCTACCGAAAGCCAGTGTTCGCGAGGGAAGTAACGATACCGTCTGCAACACGGACTCAGAGGGCGGAACACACACCTAGCTCGGGGAGCGTCACCCACCCGGGGGGAGGGGCATCGCCCTTCTTGACGTCACCAGGGGCGAATCTCCAATCCGCTCGTTTGAGCACACATTTCTTGAAAGGTGGAGAAAGCAAAAGAACGAGAGTATGGACTTTTCTCATGTTTGGGGGGTCCGTAGACACGCCAGGGACACATACTACCGATAGAAAACCATGGAAAAGTGCATTTTGCATAATAGGTCCCCTTTAAACCATTAATGCTGGAGTGCAGGACTTTTACATATAAATGAACGTCCATTACAAGCCCTTTGCCAAACGAGTTCACTAAGTGCTGATTAAGCAGCTCAGCTCCAGGTAAGTGTGTGTGTGTGTGTGTGTGTGTGTGTGTGTGTGTGTGTGTGTGTGTGTGTGTGTGTGAAACAGACTAGCTGTTTTTCTCTGTTTCCAGTCTAATGCTAAGCTAAGTTTTGCTGGGGTTAGCCTAATATTTACCAAACATATACAGTGTGAGATCAATCTTCTTACCCAACTCCTGGCGAGAAAACAAATGAGAGTGTTTCCCAAAAATATTGAAGAGTGTTTCTTCTTCGTCTCTCCTTTGTCGTGTCTTAAGAGTGATGCAGCCGTAATAATTTGTGGACAGTTTGTTCATTTAGATTCACAAATCAGAACTATGGATATGCAGAGCTTTATAAATATATGCAGAAACAACGCTTGTGCATATTTCTGTTTTATTATGCACGTGAGTGCAGTACACATGGACACACAGCTACTGTAGAGCAGACTAGAGACACTTTGGACTTCCTGTGCTTGTGTTTTTATTGAACTATTTATTTGTTTCAGGTGATTTTTTTTTATCTTGTAGAAATGTATTCACAGACTCGGCTCCTGTCTGAGCAGAAAGGACTTTAGCATGTTTGTGTGTGTGTGTGTGTTTCACTTAACACGCTGCGGCAGTGTGTTAAAGTGGTGGTGTCATGTTGACGCTCTCTCTCTCTCTCTCTCTCTCTCTCTCTCTCTCTCTCTCTGTATCACCACATTAATTAATTTAATGTTGCCACAGCTGCATTTCATGCTCATGTCGCCTCTACTGTGACACGCCGACCACAGCAAATTAACTTTGGTCCAATGAGTGAACCAATCTAAAGATAATGAGCATGTACTCATGAGGTTATAAATGATGAATTCGATGCCATGCAGTGATCTCTCAAAGCTCATAGAAGCAGTGGGCTTTGTAGGAGGAATTCTTCAGTAAATTAAAAAGTCTAAATGACTTTTCTGGCATTTTATTCTTGCCACAGACACTTTTTTTACACAAACACGATGTCAGATTTTCACCGCATGATTATCGTGCCTGAAAGAATTCACGATAACAATATTATTGTGGCATCTTGAAAAATTTGATAATTATTATAGTAATAATGCATCAGTCAGATGCATCTTTAACTTGGTTTATTGTGTGTTTTTTTCTCTCTTTTTTGGCAAATGATTAATTTGAAATGAAAACTACATTTTCTCAAGCGCACCTACGCTTAGCTCTGTCTATCTTGAACAGCTGATCTGCAGCGTAATACAGTGTGCAGTTGTAAAGTAGTTTAAAAAAAGAAAAGTAGTTCCAAAGGAAACGCCACGATCAGCTTGATGCGTGGCTGCCATCAGCTCCGGCGGCCGCGTCCCAGCCAGAATCCGACGCAGCCTCCCACTGGTGGAATCCAGGTGTTAATCTCTTGAAACAAACATGGTTTTGCTTTGATCGGAAGAAGCTGACCTCTGCAGGACTGGACGAATATCATATGCTGCGAGCCTGCTAATCTTCCTGCTCCCACTGCTCCTTGTTTTGGATTTATCTGAACTCTCGTAACACACGACTACAGCTGGTTGGACTTGGCGTTCCAGACCTTGCTGTTGCATTATTAATCACACAACAGCCTGTTAATTTTGTTTCAGTTGATCTCTAAATAATAATATAATCAATACACAGTGTTGCAGAAAATGAATGCTGATGGAGTTCATTATTTATATAGCAGCTGTAATATAGCATTCCTTCTAACTAGATTAAAACCACACACTGCCTTCCAATCAAGCTAAATAACAAGCGTAATCAATATTTTCTGTTGTGGGTTCAAAGTAATTCCCTTATAGATGGCGACATAAAAACTTGAGCCGTAATATATTTGTTCAAATAGGAACAACACAGCAGTGAAAGTAATGACCATTAATTTACCAACACGTTAAAAAGCTGCAGTATGTGAGTCCGTGAGAAAAACAAAGATCTTCCTACCTCTCACTCAACGTTTCCAGGCCTCAGTCTCCTCAATCAAATTACACGTTATAAAAGAAGCTGACCGTGTCAAATATACAAAGCTTACAAAAGCTAATTAAAGCAAATGTAATCAAGCATCTGCTGCAAGATTTAGCAAATGTGTGTGAGAAATACGCTGTTACTCAGTGAAGACCTTGGTCAAGCTATTTTGGCACTTAGCTGACATCTGTCCTGAACTGTGACCCCCCCTCTTTTTTAAAGCTTCATGCTAAGACACAAAGAACCATGGGTAGACTTTCCCATTACACACACAGGCAACTGCTCAGGGCCCCAGCTATGATGTCGAGATCTAAAACATGTAAAATTATCTTTGTATTCTAACATATATTTGTTTACTGCTCAATGGCAAACAAAATGCAGTCAAAGTTTCTTTTATCTGGGTTACTGGGCTACAAGAAAACAGCAACATACTGGTCCCAGTGTGGAAGAAGTTTTATATCCTTTTATTCAAGTTAAGGAAGACTAGCAATATATCAAGATACTGTAAAAAATCTCTTTTACAAAGAAATGTTCCAGGTTAGAAGTTTTACTGAGCTAACAGCTAACTCCAGTGGTGGAAACCAGCACCAATGTTAACTCTTGTCTCTATCACGTCTTTTCTTCTACTGATGTTAGCACGCTAACCAGCTAGCCCCCAGCGCATCTCGACACTTTCCGATAGCGACTCACCGTAGCCTCCAATCTGCCCTGCAGACGTAGCTCTGCTTTGTATTACAAAGACAACGATGGACGAAGCTCTTGTCAAGGCATAATCACCACCACCCTCATTCAGCAGCAGAGGAAACTTACAAAAAGCCTGTTTAAAGTATCAAAAGCAACTTAGTCATTATGCTGGAAGGCAATCGATTAATATTAGGTAATTACTGACAATACTGGCTTGTGTGTTAATGTGGCAGCTGAGTTATTTTTTACCTCTTTATACCAGGTGAGAATAAGGCACAATCAAGGCCCCGTGCCTGGGTTTAACCAGGGTCCTGAAATCACCTAAGCCATGAAATGAACACACAAATCCTGTAGAGAGAGTCAAGTGTATACAACATAATCCTCTGTTTACTACGTTCACAGCTGTGTTGTCGTATGTCAAAGGTTTCTTTCCTTGCACAGAACTTCAAAGTCTTTAATCATCCATGTTCCGTTTGCTTGCTGCTGAATAAAGCTACTTTTTGCACTAAGAAGCTATAGGCCTACCATACATCTCAACGGGACACTTCCCTCCCGCTGGAGGAAATCAAAGAGCTGCTGCAGCCTACACATTATGATCACACGCACAGATTCACCCACGTTCTCCGAAGGAAACATATGATTTCACCAAATGTGCACACATTGATCCGCCCACAACGTAGCCAGAAGGACCTGACATGCTGGCACTTAACCAGCCTAGAGCAAGAACATGCAGCATGCTCTGAAGCTGGGGGAGAAGACACACATGAAGAGCAATTATGCAGCGTTGTCTCTCTGTGCTCCCACTCTAGCTGCAGATTGAGCTGTGTCTTACTCTGTCTGGCAGCACTACTTAATTCTTTTTTTATTCAACATGGGATATGGAGAGCCAGGGGCACACACACACAGAGAAATCTGATCCGTGAAGGAATATGCCCGGACGTATTCTAGCAATTGCTGCTGGCAGTGAGCTAAATCCACACACAGCAGCATCGCTCCAGGTAGAGAGACAGACAAACAAGAGGTCCTGCGTAAGCTCAGTAACACTCTTCTGTTTTTACATCTTCTTCATGCCATGTTCAAGGCTGCTCTCCCCCTCTCCCTCTGCCCTTCATACGGTATCTCTCTCCTCCCTTGAGAGGAGGGAGAGAAAGGAGGCAGGGATCAGCGATGTTAGATATAATGGGTTCACACTGCGTGAAAAAAGGATTAGACTTACTGAAGGTCAATGTATGGTGCTAATTGCACTTTAAAGCAGCTTAAAGGAACAAGCATGTTAGCACTTCAAATTGCATATGTTACACATTACTGATGACCATTTTCTCACACTTACCACACATTTATGCACTATCCCACCTTCCAGTCATTTCACGGTGATATAAAACTCTTAACCTTCGAGGCTTGAAGCTTGTTTTTTATAGATAATCAATCAAGGTAAATATGTAGCCGCCTTAGATCATCATCGAGTTGCACTACAGTGTGAGCATAGCAGCACTCTGTTCGTCAGTCTAACGAGGTTTCCTACGCAAACCTTTGGTGGAAATAAAAATGTTATTTCTTTACTTGTAGCAGTGGGTTGCATCTTCAAAGGTATGTTCGGGATCCTGCAGGTGTCTGCTGTCTGGAATAATAAAATGTTTATCCAGGATGAAATTAAAGCTTAAATCCAACGTTTAACTAGTCAGAACCGCTCTGCTCTTCTTCCCTGCTGTGCTAGCTACGTCAGGATCCGACAGTGAGCGATGCAGTATGAGGAAATAATGGATATTAATGTTGGTTTTGCTCCAAGCAAAAATGTAATTGTTCCAAGTTGACATCTGTGTGATCACCAAAATGCCTTTGAAAATACAACCACTTGCTGGACAACCAGCTAGCTTACAGGCTAATGCGCTGATGTCACAAATGCAGCTCGTGTGACGAAGGACAATGATGTAAATCTCTTCTGCTTTGATGCTCACGAGGAGACTCTGACATTAGAAAGTTAGCAGCTAAACAAGAACTTTAAAAAGTTAATTTATTAAAATTAAAACTAAATTTCAGTCCTGTTGCTGAATCAGGTGTGGGAGTTCAGTTTAAAGTGATATGGGTGTTGAGGAAAACCTTCAGACCGATTTTTTAAAAATGAAGAGAAGAAGAATTCCTCTTCTAGAAACCCAACTCCAGCTGTTGTCTGTTGTGTTTGTGAAATGTGCGAATGCTCCGACTTGTGTCTTCCTCAGTACATCCAACATGTGCATGAATCACGTGCAGGAAAAGTGGATTCTGCCAGTTACAATTAAAACTATACAGAGAGGCAATTACAAATACATTAAATGGATGTTTGCTGTAATGTAAATCGACGATGAATGAAAATCATATGGATTAAAACTTAAATGCCAAATGCTAAGCTTTAATAAAAGTGCTCCCTGTCTCAAGAAAGTTTCAAGGCTCTGTAGGTTTTCATTCAGAACAACATGAAGTGAAACCAATGGCAATCTGCAAAGTAGAAAATCGATATAAAACCACATGGTCCACTTTAAGCATGGTGGTCTGGACTTCATGTGGATTTCCCACCCATCAGTTACAGCAGGTTTTATTTTGTAAAAAAGTGTGTAATAAAACTTTCCACTGAAACCAGGCTGATAAAATACTTTTAAGTGGCTTGGTAGCAATTCTGGTGCACATACCGTAGTTTTCTCCTTTACTCTTTAAATGTGATAAACTCTCAGAATATGTATTTCTTTCCTCTTATGGATTGTTATGAATACTGATCCTTAATCCAGCAAGCATCAGCTGGCAAGAAAAGTTAAGGGAAAGAGGGAAAACTATTTTTGGCAATAGCAAAGAATATCTGGCCTCTGCAGATGCACTTTCTTTAAATAGCTGTCTGCATCTGTGCTCCTCAGATCACCTCACATTTCTACTTCATTTATGTTTCCGCTTCACTTCACCGCTGTCTGTTTTCAGATGTAAAACAAACGACTATTGAGCATGTTATTAGAGCCTTAACTATATCCTGCTCCGTCACACAGGCTCTTAACCTCAAGAAACCTGGGATTCATTTGAGGAAAGTCATCTCACTCCTTGTCCCTGAGCTCATTAAAACATACAAATAGATGGCAACAGGCCTGTGACCCATTTTTTGGATCCAGACTTGGTTTAAACACTGATCTACAGAGACACAGCGGCGTTGCAGAGGGGTTAAGCAGTTAAAGGTTGAATTAGGTTAATTAAATGTTGGAAGAAAGAGAAAACTATCATAATCCAGTCACGTTTCAGATGTAAATGATCTCAACAGCCATTCTATTATTTTAGAAAAACACTTGGCTCCGAATATCAATGATGACAGAGATTATCAACATTTGACATGACTGGTCACAGCATCCTTTCTAAAAGGTGATTTTCTGTGTCTTTATATATATATATATATATATATATACATATATATATATATATATATATATATATATGGGAAAGTTATCCCAAGCGGAGTCCTTCAGGGGTCAATGTTGGGCCCTCTGTTCAATTGCCTCTAGGCCACATAATATGGAAACACAGCTTATGTTATTATCATTACACTGATGACACACAGCTATACTGATCCTTGTCCTCTGGAGACAAACTTCTTACAGCTCATCATTGGTGTTCAAGCTCTGCAGTGAGAAATATGTTTTCACTGAGCCTCCGTCTGTCCCTGGAAAGTAGCACACATGCAGAAACCTGGATGTTATTCTTGATTCTGACTTTAATTTCTGTCCCTCTGCCTTTTCTTTTTTTTTTATCGTAAAAATATTTCTAGAGCGAGAAGCTTCTTGTCTCACACTGATGCAGAAAAACTTCAACATCACGTATTTGTTTGGTTTATTTGCCTCTTAACCTTGATTTCTAGACAGTGCATTCCAGTGTAAATACTCTGTCTTATATCTAACAATAACACAGGGAGCGTGGCTACACTAGACAAGCTTTATCACTGGGCTGGAGTGTGCTCTGATTCCACATTCAACATCTGAACTAGTGGACTATGTTTCCATAAATGTTGATTTATGAGGCCCACGCTGACCGTATCTGTGGTGCCGGCTTCCCCCTCATAACTGGGTCACCTGATGAGAGAGTAATGGGTCTGTGGGACAGACAGGCTCATAAATTATGCAGAGGAAGGAAGAGACAAAAAAGACAAAGACAGTGGTGGATGTATGGCTGTGACAAGCAGCTGAGAGAGAGAGAGAGAGACAGAGAGAGAGAGAGCAAGTATCTGAGGCTGTGAACCATGTTCTTTGTTGGTCTGTAATGAGTCTAAAAACGATGGCTTTGTTATCTGCAAATAAACCAAACAACAAATTCAGGGCAGAGGGTTTGTGTCCCAGTGGTGCCCATCCATCATGTTGCAAAGCTGATTCACCGTCGCAAGCTGACAGCTCATTGTGCGCTGCGGGCCCCTGCAATACTTGGCTCTTTTTTCCAACTTGTCAGTCTGTGTCCTCTTGAACCCGCTTTAAGCCACATGATGGACATCAACAACCTGGGAGTTAAAGCCGGGACAGAACAGAAATAATGCAGGGGAGCGTTTCAGGTTGGCGTTCAATGCAAAAAAACAGGACGATCCATCAGTGTAGCTTTGTGAGAAACTGTCAGCCTCCTCAACCCTCGAAAGAACACACCAGAGCGAAGCAGGGCGGAGAAGAGAGGTGATAATTGAGTTGATGCCTGAGTATCACCGTCGTGGGCAGAGCCTCACTTTCACAAGTTCAAATTAAATTAGAAGTGTGTTTCTAAAGCTCGTTGAGCGAGACATATTTAGAGAAAAATGAACACAGTTAAAGTGAACTGCTCTGAACTGAACACATCTCCAACAAAGTACAAAAAAGTTGTAACAAAAACATTCAAACTAAGACCAATGCAACCACATTAACATGCTAGCAACATAGCTCAATGTCCATCGGTCTACCATTTTGGTCCCAACTATAATATCTCGGCAACTATTGGACACTAATAAGTGACTAAGATGATGAAAATGGTAAATAGTTGTATCGTTCAGTCTCTTGCTAGTCCAAGTTCATGTCAGTGCAAAACTAGCGAGATTGTGCGCCCCTGAAAAATGACCCTATAGGTCGGCTAATAGATTATTACGACCCACAGTTACATTTTATATGTATATGCATTATAATTGAGAAATCTCTACCTGTGTTAATTAAGACAAGAGCGAACGTCAGTTGGCGTCATCGTATAGGAGCGAGAATCGACACAAGGAGGAGGTGGATGAGACGACAAAATGCTTTAGTTTCAAATGGAGCCAGCTGTTCGTTTCCTGCTTCAAACTGATTCAGTGTTGTTTCTCTATTAAGCTACCTCCTACCTACCTCTACTAACCCAACCCATGATCTTTCCCGGAACCTAACCAAGTCGTTTTTTGTCGACTCGTGTTTCTGAGCCAAGCGAAGACTAAAATATCAGGCCCCTCTCCTCTGACCCTGTTCTGAACACTGGCTTTATTTCTGAATTTGCATTAATTAATGTTGACATTTATTATTGTAACTGTGATGCTGAAGGTGTGGCACATGATGAACCAACCGGAAGGTCGGCCCACATCTATGATGGCTGGTAACGGTCATTTCATTGGTGGTAACATTTGAAACAGGTGCGTACTAATGGCAACCCTGCGGATCTCCTCTACCCTTGTTTACAGTACACTAAACCTAAAGCTGTCAGGGAAGACATTCAGCTCTGTTCTGCCCCCTACTGGACACACGTTTTAACCCTACAAGCACACATACTACAATGAATGCAGGAAATGTGAACAAACTGCTTGTCAACAATGTACATTAGCGGAAAAGCAAATACATTAAGAGGCTTAATTAGTGCTATGAAAGTGCGATGTAAGATTTATGGGACAGGAAAGGATGTGGAAGTTTTGTAATGATATGATGATGAAAAAATCCATTGGGGGATAAAATACTGACAAGCGCCCGGCTGAACTGGCTTCTACTATCACCTCCTTACCTCTCTGTTACTCACTGTACTTGACATTTTACCCCCAGAACCCCATTACGCACTTGACTGTGCTTGGCCAGCTATAACTAATCGTCATTACACATTTAAGAGCTGTGGGCAATTCAAGTCTGATAGCTCAGATAGCTTGCATCATCTTCAGTAAGATGCCTGCTCAGAGGATTTCACGGTGACCTGCGAACCCCCCACCCCCCCACCCCCACCCGTGTCACAAGCACTTTGAACCGTCCGTGTAAAGTCCCGACACTGCAGGAGCGTTTTTTTTAAAGATTCTGTCCAGATGGAGCATGAAGAACTATTCCCTTCATCTCACTCCTTCTCCCACCCATCCTCTCTCTGTCCTCCGCCCCCACCGCTGCGTGTCCTACCTAATGAGGCGCTCCGCTCCAGCATGTGGGTGTCTTATAGCGAGTCTCAGCAGCCTTGGGCGGCAATCTGGATGGTTGTAACACTGTCAGACCCTCAGTGTGCTGCAGATTTCCCTCCGTCTCTCTCTCTCTCTCTCTCTCTCTCTCTCTCTCTCTCTCTCTCTCTCTCTCTCTCTCTCTCTCTCTCTCTCTCTTTCTCTTTCTCTCTGATGATCGCGCACAGATTCAACATGCAGAGACACAGAAACAAATACAGCAAAATGCATCAGCACATAATCCTCCAGCGTCTAGACTACTGCTCTTTAAGAAAATAAACTTGAATTCCTTATATTATATTCTCATATAGACACATATTTTTGAGCATTTCATGATTGAAAAATGACACTGTCATCTAGTGATGTGAGTATTCACTGAATACTCGCATAATTCGACTCTTCAGCAAGACTGTGGTCTAATTCTTATGGTTGATCCTCTGATGAACAAAATCACTGTCACACTGTCGTGGTTTAATGTGATTAGTAACACTTGTGCTTTTCCTCTAAGACAAAATTACCGGCCGTCTATCACCATTCAGTCGCTCGGTTTATTACAAAAGAAACGAATGCAGTCTAATGTCACAGCACTGCAGTAAATCATGAGGATTATCATGTTGTTCGCCATTTGAGGCCGCACCGTAGTTTGTGGTGGGGTGTTATTAAATCGTGATGATAGATTTTGAAGATTTATTTTCTCTCTCTCTCTCTCTTGTTAGACGAGGAAAACCACAAGAAAATAAAAACATAAAAGTCCAAAACATTAAGTCTCTTAAGTGTCCGTTGATAAGCAGGCACCAACATGTTGAGCTAGCGTCCATCGGTAAACGGGCCCGACCACGTTAGCGCAACAGAAATGTGATTAAAAATCAATAAAACTACGGAAGACGAATCACATTGTACATGTTAAGGCACATCATTATACACAAAGATAAACAAATCAAACACTGTTCCCATGAGCGCCTCTTGAACCATGTGCAGAATAACATCATATCTTTCCTCTGCGTCCATGGTGATTCTGACCCACAATGCAATAGTCATACCCTCAACTTAACTTACATTAAGGGCACTTCATTTTTCAACCAAGCATTGTTTCTATTCTTTTATCAATGTTACCCTTTTAACATCTTATATATCACGTTTTATCCTTTTAATGACTGTATAAACTGAAACTATCATAGATTTATGACAGAACCATGTGAAATAAACATCTCAATGAATCCTGCGTCTCACAGACTAAAACATCAGGGCCCTCCCCTCGGACCCTGTGTCCTTACCTTTCTCTGCCATTCGAAATGTTCTAAACCCTGACTTTAATATTCCTGGATTTGCATTAATAAATGTTGACATTTTGGCTGATATCAGGTAATTTTCTTGGTCATTTTGGCTGAAAATTGTCACTCTATGAAAAAAATTCCACCCTGCAGTCATCTCTGTCTTGTAGCTTGTATTTGCCACATCTTTTTCCGTCAGTGCCTGTCATTGCTGTCGGCGCATATTTAATATGCCTTTGTCCCAGTGCGCTGCCAAAGTGTGACTGAAAATTTGAAAAGGATCTTGTGTCTGAAGCGTCTCAACGTCGACTTTCCTAATAATCCCAACCACAACAGACGGATTATTGCACAGACATCAGAAGAGAAAGCAGTCGAACCATCTGACAGCAGCAGGTACAGCACATATCCAGAGAGACAGAGAAAGACAGAGAAAGAAAGAGAGAGAGAGAGAGAGCCGGGGACAAACTGGTGGCAGCAGTGATGAGGATGATGACAGTGATGCTGATAGGTGGCGGTGGCGGCGGCGGCGGTGGTGGTGGTGGTGTGTGTGGACCGTAGCCACCACGTTTAATAAAAGCTACCAGACTAAATGGGCTTCTTGTGCCTTGGGTGACGGACAGACAGACTGTCCCTACGGCAACCTGTCTCCTTAACAGTTGGGTCAAATTAACTGAGTCTGCTGCCATGGACTGAGGTCTTTGTTGTTAGTTCAGTGTCCACCGGTGGGGATGCATTGTAAGTCACCCATGAATGACTTGTTGTTTACTGTTAGGTCTGGACTGCATATAAAACAGCTCTTTTGGATGCGGACTGTAGTTTTATTTGCATTACTTGCATTGCTCATTTAGCTCATTTTTTGAACTATGTTTTCATCTTTTGCTGGACATTCATGCTTCCCCCTCTTGATTTAAAAAATGAAGCTTGCATTTTTAAAAATTGGATTTTTATATTGAAGCTGTTTGTTGGTTCGTGTGATATAAATATTACATTAGGAACTTAGCTGCTTCATTTTCCTCCAGGCTCAAATTAGTTGAGATAAACTTGTCCAAAGGTTTGACAGGCTGTGTAGTTTTCGGCGTTTGAGCTTATCTGTGTGTGTGTGTGTGTGTGTGTGTTTGTGGAAATAACATCACAGTCAGAAAGTTCACAAAATAATTCAGCAGCTATGAGCAAAGAATGAATAAAGCGTCTTACCTTTCACAACTTGCAAGTGGTAGAGTTCACAGCAGCTAAATATAAATAACTCTATTTTAGCAAATGAATGGGATTACAAACAGACTGCATGAGCTCAGGCTGTAGTCTCAGATGTTGCTGCTTCCTGTGTCGCTCGGAGGCCTTCTGTAATGACTTTTGGGAGAACAAAGTGAGCAAGTTCACATCTTGAGAGAGAGGTGGGAGTGACTTTACCCCTGTGTGTGTGTGCGTGTGTTTGTGTGTGTGTGTGTGTGTGTGTGTGTGTGTGTGTGTGTGAGTAAGTGAGGCAGACCAGAGCATGGTGCTGCACGCTCCTGCAATTAAAGGACCAGTGTGTAGGATTTAGTGGCATCTAGCAGTGAGGTTGCAGAAAGGCCCTCTCCAGACTCAGTGTTTGGTTTGTCCATTCTGGGCTACTGTAGAAACATGGTGGAACAACTTGGCGGGCTTCATGGAAGAGGAGGACCCGCTCCTCATGTTCGTTCAAGGGGCTTATTCTAAGCTAGTTATGAATATGATATTTAATTTCTACCAGTAGATCCCTCTAAATCTTACACACTGGTCCTTTAGTAAAATGAAGACTGAAACATCTGGAAGTAAGACCTGGTCGACGACTTGGGAGGTAGCAACAGCAGCTAATAAATGCCGCATCACACACCAGGCGTAAAAGTTTAACACTTGTGGTTTGCAGCTTCTTTTTTAGGCTACAGGATAGGATTGCTCTCTGTTCATTACCTGTCAGTCATTTAAACAACTACACACTCTTATATTATTGTATAATATTAAATGATAATAAATCATCAGCAAAATTTACTGAAATTATAGAAAGTGTTAACTTTATTTTATTATAATATTTTATTACGAGATTATTATTGCTGATGCTTTAACATGTGAGCAATTTAATGTTGTAGCTGGTTGGCTATGTATCATTTTAAATACAGTGCATACTGTTGTGTAGTTAAGTTTATAACGGTGCATTATATTTTATAAGCTCATCATAGGTTTTGTTTTCTTTCTGAAATATGTTGGAATATAAATATAAAGTCACAGGAAATGTAGCTAAAACTTTGCCGACTTAAGTTCTTCTTTCCACCACAGCCATCTGGTCACTTACTTTGTCTGTCTGTTGTTTGGTGCTGGGCAGGTAGTCTACAGTGTGTTTATCATTATCATATAATTTTTCTTTGAAAGCAGCTCCCAGCTGTGGCTAAAAACCGAAGCTGTGAGAGACTGAACCAAAACAATGTGCTTTAATTTAAAGTAATCTCATGGAGACGCTTTAAAGCTCTGTAGGCACGAGTGGAACAATGCAGTCATGTGATCCGCTGCTATTGTCAAAATATTTATTGTAGCCGCTTTAATGTCGACTGGTGGATTTTTAATAATAGGTCCCAGTCTAAGAAGGGCTACGTCTTCAGTCTAATTTAACAAATGTGATTTATTCTCATGCAGGTTTACTACCTGTCACTTACATTACTCTGCACTGCCATCCATTGAAATGAGCCCCCCCCCCAGCCTGGAGTCGCCTCCATTTACATCTCATTATGAAAAGATTGCTGCTCTACCTCCATGTTCTCTGCTTCAGGACCCCATCTGGTGTGTTCACAATAACATGCATCATTTCCCTCTGTGCCTTGGGGGTTTATAGCAAGCCTACATGAACAAGGGACCACTCCTCTGGATCCTGTGTAAAGGAGTGGGGGGGGGGGGGGGGGGGGGGGGCGTGATAATAGACAACTGCAGCTCGGGAAATCAAATCACATGAGATGGAATTTATTTTCCAATCACTGTGAAAGAGGGGAACACCTGCTGTAGGCCCCCCTTGATATTTGCAGAACCTTCCCCACATGCTGTTATGCTGATGGTCTGTCTGCTGTAAAGGCATTTTGTTCGGATGGCAAGAAATTCCTTTTGACTTGCGCCACGGTAAAACACAGAGCTGAGGCAGGACACTAAACAAATTCCTGAAGACAGATAGTTGGCTTCTATTAAATAAGACTCCTGAGGAAAACTGCACTCAAGGTATTCTGTGTCGACACTTGAGCTGCTAAGAAAAGCCAGATATCTTATGTGTGAAGTCCTGTATCTGTCAGTTGTTGATTTTTTCTTGTTTGCTTTTTTAGGTTAAGTATTTACATGCTTGACAAAAAAAAAAAGGATATTACAGATTGTGTAGAACAATAAGTAATAATACAGATAGACATGATGTAACAGGGATGTTGGGATAGGGACTTGGTTTGAGAGAAAAAAAACAAAAATAAGAGTTTTTGTTGGTTGTTTAAGTGGCAGAATTAGCAAAGGATCTGGTGGGAGCTACAGACAAAGGAGAAAGGATATAGTGTAGGAATGTGGTCCTTTGTTGTCGAGCTGATTAATGAACTGCCCCTGTACACCACAGCTGGAGCCTTTGGTGTAATGATACAGGGGCATGTGTGTGTGTGTGTGTGTGTGCTGGGGGGTTGTGTTTGGAGAGCTGTGCGGGAATTATGTGTGTGTGGGTAATAGGGGGTTAATGTGTGAATCTGTGCAAGGTGTGTTTATATGATGGGCTTGAAATGAGATATTATGGTTTGTGTGCTCATGCAGTCTGGACCGTTCATGTATGAAATGTGGGTGGCTGCATCGGCCTACTTCAGAGGAGGGTTTTCTAAGTTCTCATTTAAAGCAATAGTCACATCAGAAGCAGGGTGCCACGCTCATGTTAATACAGATAATATAAAATCCACTTACCAGCTGCAATTGTCATTTTCACCTCACTGGTTTTTGCACAGATTAAACATATGTGGGACATAACCAAGCCTTGAACAAATGAAGGCAGCACAGAAGTACCAAAAACTGCAGTTCCACGAATGACCACTAGAGTCTGGCTCCAAAATTCAGTCAATCCCCACAGACTCTCATGTTAAAATGTCCAACTTTGTAGGCAGAAATAAACATGTTTACAGCCTGGTACAAAAAACATGACAACTGTAGGATACTGTAGAATTTTTATATTATTTTAAATCACCTGTTAAAATCTTATTAAGGCTTTAATTTCAGCATAATTGAGGGCGTCCCGCTTTGAGTGACAGGTGGCTGAGCGTATGCCTGCCACAAGCTGGTATGCACCGAAGTCTCAGCTCGACACACGCCCCTCCTCTTTCCCCATTTTTGGATTAGCTGGGAGTTACGTGGAATCAGACACTGCCAAGATGGCAACGGCGGAGCAGCTCACTGCTCTTCATAAACCTATGAATGTCGTCACCGAGGCTACGTCCATCTTTATGTACAGTCTATGAGCTGGGAGTAAATGTATCAGATAAATGGTTGTATTTAACAGTTGTAATAGTTGGCTAACTTTAATGGATAAATGGTTGAAACATGCTAATAGAAGTGACAGGAGTACAAATGCTTGACCAAATTAGCTTAAACAACTGTGTAAAAACATAACAGCTTCATGCAATTAGTCGTGTTAAAAAGCATCCAGTTTAAAATAAATTAAAATTACTCATTTGATGGGTGGTGTAGCTGCAGGGCTACTTTCATCAGTACTTTTCCAAGTTTTTAAAGCTTTTTATTCTGGTTACATTTGTGCTTCCGGCTCTTTTCTCAACTGCAGACTCATCACATTGGACTGAACGTGTTGCATGACCGGCCATCAGATGTTGACACTGAATTGATTCGTGTGAATTATTTAAATGAGGCGTGTGCAGCGCCGGGATGCAGTGAATGTAAAGGGAGCTGTACCGTGGGTCCTGTGGACGCTCGTGTTCATGCATGGATGCGGCGCACATATACTGCATTCAAGCATTAGCGGATGTATGATTCTGCAATGTGCATGATTGAGTAAATGTGTTAATGCATACATACAACTTGCGTCCCATTGACTAAATGTGTTTTTCTGTGCACGCCTCTGTACACATAGGCAGGGTTTCCGTGGTAACAGCAAATTCACAGAGCAAGCACAGCTCAGCAGTATCTCTTTCATATCTGAACCTCCTTCCTTTTTTTGCCCTTTTCCTTCTTATACTTTTGCCCCACTATCTCTTTCCATTAGTCAAGAGCAGAATTTGGAGGGTTTCATTGTAGGCTCGAGTGTGGTGCAAACAGTCGGGGGGGTGGGGGGGGTGGACAAAGAGATGGAGCAGGCTATAGCCGGGAGGAGAGTAGACCCATGGGACAGGCATCCACTGTGCTGTAAACCATAACGGCCCCATAACAGGCAGATTTCTCATTTCCAAGATGCTCGGGCCATATCTCATCTACCTCCATGACAATCCCACTGAGACACATACGAGGCAGGACAGCACACTCAGCAATGGAGGAGGGGAAATGGGAGGTAGTGAAATGTTGATTTGGAAGGAATGACAGAGAATGGCGATGAATTTCGTCAATAGATTATTTAGAGGCAGGACCCCAAAAAAAAATCCTCAATTTTTGGATGTGTTTCCTTAAGGATAAAAGATTGTGATTCAGAGATTATTGTGACCTTTATATTAAAGCTGTGTGGATTTCTTCATTTTGGGTTTTGGTATTTTTCCTTCGTGAAATTTCTAACCATGTCAACCGTTTCATCACTCCAAAAAAGAAAAAGTAATCTGCTGTTTTTTTGGTATTCTTTGCCTCCTTCTCGCTGTATTATTACTCATAAAATATAGGTCAGAGGCTTTGTGCACATAAAAAAGGCCAGTGGCTATTAATGTGTGTGAGGTAATGCTATATTAATGAAGACTGGGCAAGGCAGAAGCCACCAGCCGCCTGGCTAACAGAAAAACCTGAGGTTAACCTCTTGATTCATTTAGCACCGCTGGGTCTCTCTGAGCTGCAGGACTCCACCCGTCCTCCTGTTAATGTGCCCATTATAAAAGAAGGAAGTGCAGTACGTTGGTCATGAGGCAGGTTGTTGTTTGTTTTTGATCAGAGCTTCTTGTAAAAATCCGACCTGACTTTATATCTTAAATGAGGTGCATTTTGCTTTGATGTTACATATTTGTTTTCTTTTTTCATTTTCCGAACTTATCCTTTTTTATTAAATATGTTTATTTGGTTAGTTGCTAAGAAATAGAAACTCATATCATACATCATATCTCATGTCTGTGCTAACATCAACTAAATCCACCTATTGCGCCTTCTAATTAATATTTCATATCTTGTTTATTTACCTCTAAAGAAATGTATGTGTTTCATTGGTAATTATGTCCTATAACTATTTCTGCCATGCCAGTGAATCTGCATTTATCTGAAAATGTTGTACTGTTCCTTTAATGTTTTTTGTATGAAGAGTTTACAGCCGTCCTAGTGTCTCTGAAAGGCTGTACTTAGACACAGTGGCACCTTGAGCTAAATGCTAACTTCAGCAAGCTATCATGCTCAAGTTAGATAACCACATGCCTGCTAATTTAGTTTAAAGTATTAGCATGCTAACTTTTTTTGCTAATTAACACTAAACATAGAGCAAAGCAAGGGCTGATGGAAATATCATTGTTTTGCAGGTATTCGGAAATAAAGCCAAAATACTGGGCATGACGCTGCGAGATGAAACTTTACAGGATCACAAAAGTGGTTACACTTCATCCTCAGGGGAACACGAATGTAGGTTATTTACCAAATTTCATGGCAATCCGTCCAATTTGTTGAGACCTCAAAACCACAAACGGCAACCTCATGGTTGTGCGACTGTAGAGGGAAGTTCAGGGGATCAACAAAGTCATTAGGATTCATCCTCTGGGCACCATGAACGTGAGGACACAATCTTGTGCTGATCTGTCCTGTAGATTTTGAGGTGGACGGACCGACCAACTGACATCGCCATCCCCAGACCCACATCGCTAATGTGGCTAAAAAGCTTCCATCCAGTAAAAATTCACTGCCTCGTCCCTCCAGAGAGAAGAAGTGCGTCAGGACTGGGATCGTTGTTAATAGCAGGGTGTGCCCTCAGCAGTTTCACAGTGTAAGGCGGTGTATTGTTTTAATAGATAATTCTGTCTCCTCTATATCTCATCATGACCTGATTGCCAGAGATGTTGTGACAGACTGTCACAATGTTTTCACAGCTCTCAGCTACATCTTCTTTCTGCGTAACTCCGAGCTTTCGTTCACCTCTCACACACTGACATGACCATATGTGTAGGGGGCAAACGCACGCATGCACGCCACACACACTACTGTCCGGCCGGTCCAGCCAACCCCCTTCTCTCTGCTACCAGCTCTGACCTGTGATGTTACATGTGCTCCAGGAACGCTGGATCAATAGCCACGTATCATTAACCTACATCCAGACGTGCACATGTGCAGCCCTCTCTTCCTCCCTATCGTCTTCTTTCTTGGTCTGCAGCATCCCTCCATCCCTCTCCCCTCCAACGTTTGGGTCAGGTTCATGTCCTCTACGTTCATTCAGGAAGAGGAAAGAGCAAAGGAAAGAGGGAAGCGGGAGAGAGAGAGAAGAGAGGAGGGAGGGAGGGAGGGAGATAAGGGGAGAGATGGAAAGAGGGAGAGAAGGGGAGGGATGGAGAGGGAAAACAAGCTTAGAATACAAATGAGCTGACACACATAATGTATGCCCTCCCTTCCTCTCTCTCTCTCTCTCTCTCCCTCCCTCTCTCTCTCTCCCTCCCTCTCTCTCTCTCTCTCTCTCGATCACTGTCTCTCACACACACGCGGATACACTCTCACTCCCTCACACACATGTTCTTGCACTCTCTCCCTCTCCTCTGTGTCTCCTCATTGGACCGAAGGCTGCACAGGAGGTAATTTCAGCCACTTAATTTATAAGTCATCGCTGGTTGTTGGAACAAGCTAATTAAAAGAAGGGTGAGTGTGTGAGTGTGTGTGTGAGTGTGTGTGTGTGAGAGTGAGTGTGTGTGTATGTGTGGAAGATTTGGAGACAGAGACGCCGCTGCTGCTGCTGCTGCTACCGCCGTCTCTTCGTCTACTCTCTCACGCTTCACTGTGGACCAGGAGGCAGCAGGGGAGAGGAGAAGAGAAGAGAAGAGAAGAGAGGAGAGACGGACAGCTGGGTGGAAGGAGATTTTCACACCACTTTGCCATCATCTGATCTGACATGGCCACCGCATAGGAATCTGGTGCCACGGCAACCGGCAGCTCGGCGACGAGGTGAGGAGGCAGGGGAGGGAAGGATGAATGGATGGGTGGACGGATGGTGGGTTTCCTCTCCTACCCTTCTCCTGGAGATTTCACAACAGTCGTGATGTGGAAGTCACTGTTTTGCATGTTCTGCGCTTTTAAATGTTAAAGGGTCTCTTCTTACGTGCTCCTTCCCCAGGTCTTTGAGTGGGTCTGTGGGTGTGTATGTTGTGGTGGGGGGGAGTGTCTCTCTGTGGTATTCTGTGTTTTGCGGTGGTATTCCCCAAACAGAAGCCCTAATTATCCCGCGCTGGGTAAATCCTATTACGCTTTTACTCTCCTCCTTCACTTTGTTCTATTAATAGTAGGGAGGGATTGCCGTATAGTCAGAGGAGTGGGATGATTTGTTGTTTGTTTGTGACTCAACTCAGGTGTCGGGATTGGTGTATTGTCCGTGTTTGTAGCCTGTGTGTTTGTCTGTGTGTGAACATGAAGTATGACTAGTGTGACTTGTGGTGAAGCATGGGGTCTGAGTTGAAAGAGATTGGTGTGACAATGGCTGGGCAAAAAAATGGCCACACTGCACACAACACACAAACAACACACACAGACACACACACACACACACAACATGAGAACTGAGGGATTTGCTCAGATCGACACTGATAGCTCTTGGCTGCAGGTAAAATTTCCTTGTGTGCTCCACAGTGAAAAATCTTCTGCAGTCAAATGAATAATATCCAGGTGAGGGCAGAGTTATCTCTGTGGATGTGGCTCACACAAACAGGAGAATGACTGACTGACAGTTGGCATTTTAACGCTGCATTGCTGCTGCACCTTCTCTTATGTTGCTGCTGTTGCACCAGTGTGGATTTATGCATAAAAGGACATGTGATATGCAAGAGCGTTGTTTAGCAAGGCACAAATGACTGTAACATCAACCATGATCCACATCGCTGTGCCCAATTAGCCTTTGTGTGTGTGTGTGTGTGTGTGTGTGTGTGTGTGTGTGTGTGTGTGTGTGTGTGTGTGTGTGTGTGTGTGTGTGTGTGTGTGTGTGTGTGTGTGCGCGCTCACATGCACAGGCGTGTGTGCTGTATGTCCTGGGGCAGCGTGGTGGACTGCAGAGGCAGGAGAGAGGACATATGGCTGCCTGGGTCTCTACCCTTTGACTGGAGCAGCAGGGGATTCAAATGTCCTGCTCTCCACGATTTGTGTGTGCGTGTTTGTGTTTGTGTGTGTTTTGTGTTGCTAATTCAACTTTTCCATCTGCAGCTCGCCTTTGCTTCTCATCTCCACCATTTTGATTTCAGTTCTCTCACGTTTTTTTTTTAATCCGTGTCGGTGTGTTGTGGGTGTGTGTGTGTCGTTGTGTAAGTGTGTCTCCTAGGTCGTAAGTCTTTCTTTGTTTCCCTCCTTAAACTACACACGTCTGTCTTGGTCTCAGCTGACAGGTTGGTTTGATTTTCTCTGATTGATAGATAAACTATCAGATTAACTCTCTTTTCTTTTGGACCCCTCTAATCAGATCAAAACCATCTGGACTGCCTCTTCCTTCTACACAATTACTCACACACTCTCGCACAAATCTGCACAGTTTAACCAGCGTTGACCAGTAACACATTACTTGGCAACACGTTGTGGTGATGTGCTAATTTTTGTTCACTATAAAGTAGTGTATTACAATTCAGTATTTATTGTACATTAAAGTTACTAATCCCAAGGGAAAGAAATAGTGGCACATTTTATTATGGGGGCTTTTTCCTTACCAAAAATAGCTCCATAATTGTCTTAATTACATGTTGTTTTGTGTCTATTTTTCCGGCTGGCACACCTCTTGTTTTTCAGTATCAAGCAATGCTAGAGATTATCATTTGAAATGTAGCAATTACATCACAGTTACTAAACTCAGTAACGCTGTATTGCGAGTTCCAGTAGATCCATAATTTTCTTAATGGCATGTTTTGTGTCTAATTAACTGGCTGGCTAACGTTAGCTGCTGGTAAGCCTAGATCTAAAAGTCACCACTTAGCTTCTGGAGTGCTGCTTGTAGTCGCCACGGCTAATGTTCAGATAGCTGCTTTTACACTGTCCCATCACTATTGGGCATTTGGAGTCATGTTTGTGTCCAATAAGTCCAGTATTCGCTCTCTTTTAGCTCTGTTTTTGGGCTCCATCAACTCCCGGAGGAATTATCTGGCTCTGCTCTCTCAGATTCAGGTTATAATTCTCTGTAGGTGCATCACCCCTCTCACATTGTCACATTGAGACGTTTGGGTGTGGAGGCTTTGGTGTCGTTGAAAGGCATCTTTGACAGAGCTGTGCTGAGTAACAAAAGCACAGTGTAATGTAACTAGTTGCTTTTGTTGTTGAGAAATTACTAAAAACAGTTTTTCAATGAGTGAATAATCGGTTGCATTTCAAATTGTCCAACAGTGATTTAAAAGCTCCTGAACTGATACGAGGACAGTAACATTAAGAGGATATGTATTAGCCTCTAGCTCAGTCCTGCATGCTGAGCAGTGGACAGATTTTCTCATACTAATTAAACTGCAAACCTGTCACCCAAATCAGCATTCAGAAAGCGCTTCTGAGAAAACCTCACTTATACCAAATGTGTGTGGGACAGCTCAGAAGTCTGCACATACCTCTGGGGAATGTAACCTAAGCTTTTGTAATTCCAGTTCTTTCAGTGAATTCATCCCTGGCTCGGTGTCCCACTTAACAGATTTTAATCATCAAAAGCCTCTCCGCCTCATCCCTGGCCACCCGAGCGGTTTCTCCCATAACACAGTTTCATCTTCAGGAGATCCGCCGCCACCAACTCGCAACTCATGCAGGCGCCTTTCTCAGCTGGTGGCCCAAACTGTGGGAGAGAGCCTCTTTGTGCTGCTTCCCACTGAGGGAATGAAACGCTAAGTGAAACTTCCCCATCAGCCTCTAGAGGAAAAGAAACAGGAACGATTCGTCCCTCTGTCTCTGTTTCTCTTTCTCTCACTGTTGGTTTCCGTTACCTGGGGCTTCTGCTTGTTCACCCTGACAGCTACACACACACTCACACACACACACACACACACACACACACACATACACAGCTGTACACATGCACACACATAGAGTCCAACCAACCCTCTCTAAAAGAAGTCTTGGTTGGCACATTGCGTTGTACTGAGGGCTGCTAAGAGCTTGGCTTCATGCCTTATTCATCCCTCAGGCCTATTCTTTCCACCAGCATAGAAAGAATTAGGAGCAAGAAAGCTCTCCAGCACATAACACACCGCTCACCAGCAGAATAGAGGTCAACCTGTCAACTACTGGGAAACAAAAAATCTCTCCACTGCTCTCCTCGAAAATTGTCAGACTCGACAACAGGTGATCGAGGGTCCGTGTTAATCCACAGAAAAGAACGTTTGTGATCTAAGTTCAGGAATGTCAGAGATGAGAACCTGGAAACATCGCTTCATCTAGCTGAGCACTCCTACTCAGTTCTGTTTGTGGCACCAGGGATCACACAGCACATACTGCCAGCAGTTCACTTGTCTTCTGTTTGTGCTGCTCCTTATCCTCTGTTTTGTGGGTTCTTACGTGTGTTAATCTTCTTTTCTCTGCTTATTTTTCTTTGCGTTTAAGTGGAAACACAGTGAGGCATTCTGCTTACAGAGGCACAAAGCAGTAATTACAGAAACAGTGAAGCTGAAGTTTGAAGTTTGAAGGCTTTACATAACTGATTATATGTAAAACCTTAATTCAATTTAATGCCTTAGACTGATTATTATTCACCGTCACAGACTTTACAAAAAAGCATTTACATACTTCGCTCTGTGTTTCTTTTTAAACTTTTGTGATCCAGTGTGCTAGTTTAATACAACCACATCGAGTGGGAATGGGAATTTCTGTAGATTAGATTCTGAGAGATACTGCACCTCTGCTGAGCTAGGCTAGTTACCTTTTAGCAGAACCCCTGTTTCCTACTTTTTTCATAGTTTTTATAAATTTTACATTTTTCTTAACCTTTATTTATTCAGATAAATCCCATTGACATAGAAATCTCATTTTCAAGAGACCATAAAACGGGACAATGCATGAATTTGACTTTTTCTTTGGTTAGAGATGGTTGATACCACTCTCGTGTCTGCCCATTAAATATGGAGCTACAACCAGCAGCCAGTTACCTTAGCTCAGCAAAGACTGGAAACAGGGAAACACATTATATTGGGTGTAGCCAAACCATTCGGTAGTTAAATCAGGAGCTGATGGTGCACACACATCTCTAATGGTGTGAGTGTTAAACCAGCTAGCCTAATGTGGCTGCAAGAGCTAGCAGTACTGTTAGCTAATCTATCGGCTATGTGCAGCTATCACAGTTTTACTTAATAGACCACACTAGCTGTGGGTTTGACATTGTTGTTTGATGAGGTTTTTTTAAATTTTACAATGGTCATATGAAATTTTGTTGTACAGAGTTTTTCCCTTTGCTATACAGTGTTATTCAGTTTATGTGCTTCTTCACTAGTTATCTTCTTACTGTAAGCTAGCAAGGCTATCATTGGCTAAAATTAGCATACAAACGCCTTCTGCTGTGTCCGTCACATCGCAGGTTGTAGCAGCCCGTCAAAAGTCTCCCGTTCTGGTCGGCTAGCACTAGCATGTCCCTGGCTTGCTAGCATATAAGCAGTTTCTGAGCTTGCTAGCATATTGTCTGTTAGCTTGCCAATTAGATCTGCAAATTTTTTTCACTAAGCTTAGCACCACCTGATTTGTGAAGACAAGTGAGTGAACTGTGAGACGTTATGGTGTGATTTCACCTCTGAAATATTAACTGTAATATAATGCAATGTAATTGCATATGCCAGACATAAACAGTGTTTCATTATGTGGTTGTTAAGTTTTGCCTGGGTAGTGAGTCGAGACTGCAGTGCAACAGTTATCATTAATGCACAGCCTAGAGAGGTAGCTTGTGACACGGTTAGCAGAATTTATTTATTTGTTTTGTTGTTACTCTTTAGGCCACGAGTGTATGATGCATTCAAATCCAACAAAAGTATTTCAGTGACTCCAACATTAAACTGAAGAATGCACATAGCCCACAGTGCTGAGAAATGAGTTAATTTGTCGTGCATGTGTTAAATATTCATGGATATAGTATATAAATAAACAAAAAAAAAGGTATCACAGAAACAATGTGCAAAAATAAAGAGAGCACTGTGATCATGCCGAAAGAAAGATAAGACATCAAGGAAAACCCCAGATCCATCCAAGGCTTATTTCTCCTGATTGGATTCCACTTAATCTCACACTTTGGATTTGACCTCAAGTTGGCAGGTGGACTAACCTGACCTTCACTCTGTCTTTCAGGATAAGGAGACAGAGAGCTGGACAGAGGGACGTTCAGAGAAACAGAAAGAGGGATGGCAGTGGAGGAGAAGCCGGGTGTGAAGAGCAGCAGCTCCATCGTCCCCTGCTTCCTGTTTGTGGAGGTAAGAAACATGAGCATACAAACATGGTATTATTGAGTTTTTTTGCTCTAATTGTTAAATATTAGAGTTGATGAACCCTCAGAAAACTCAGCACCAGGTAAAACAATCCTACTGAGTGTAAAAAAAATATAGTGGCTGAAGAGTAGAGGAGTTTCTAGACAAAGGTCTCTATTATATCTCTGCTGGTTATTTCCTGTTTCTCTGAGCTTTCACACTGACTTATGATTTATCTCTGCGATCGCCGGTGCTGTCAGCACGGGGAAACCTTTGTGGCTCTGAGAGTTGACTCTATCTAAACCCCCAGTTTGATGCACTTTCCTCTCCTCGCATCTCTAAAATCTCAGCCTCACTGGTAAATATTTCAGGCTGAACAGTTAGAGTTTGGGACAGCTCAGCAAACACGCTCTCCATCGCTGACATTCCCACTTGGTGTCACACATCCTGCCCCTGCTCCAGCACCAGGGGCAGCTGAGGCTTTGTAAAGTGGCTACAGTTGTTCTGTGGCGTGTTGAACGTTTTCCAGCATATTTGTGAACTGCATGATTCATCGAGGTGGCTGTGGGTGTCACAGCACGGACAGAGTGGATTTTCAGCAGTTGTGCTGTGGGTTTTGAAGCTGCGTCGTACAGCTCATGTCAAAGGTCATTGTCTGCGGCCGACCGAGAACGCACCACAGACAAATAGACAAACAGCTTCAGCCACTGTGGAAAGCGTGCTCAACGTTGTTTGTGAGAGCAGTCAGACACATGACTCAGAGGGCAATGGGAGGCCCACTGCCTTCACCAAATTGCAACTGAGGTGGAGAAAAGCATGAACTGGTGAGGTAATTTGACTGTCTGTAATCTAATTAGACAAACCAAGCAGTCCAGAAGCTCATTGGCTTCGTGTAAGCCAACCGTCAGCTTTTCAGCTGGAGTACCCCATGCATTCAGAGCATTGTTCTGCAACAGATTTAGATAAGCAAAGCTGTTTGTTTTGCATCATTGCATTGTAGGTGCATCATGATATGATGCAGATGTTACATGTTTGGATTCACTTTTGAATATATGTCAGTGGGGAGGGGGGAGGGGGCGAGTTGCTGCAGCAGCCGTGACACGCGTGGAGGAAATTTACTAGACTAGTGTTTAAAAACCTGGGATGGTGTAGTTGTCTAAACTTTTTAGTGAGGGGAGGTCCACAGTGTCAGACGCTGAAAAACCTAGGAAAACATATCTGGTGATGAAGAGATCTGCCTTCCTCTTGAAATTCAGCAAATCCTGCGCACACTGCTTTGTAGTTGACTGCAGAGTTTACTTTACTACACGTGATTTTAACTGGTGTCATGTGTAGTTGTCCATTATATGAAAAATATCAACGGGCGACTGGGCTCTGACACGTCAAAGTTTGCAAAGAGGTCAGTCATGGTCAATACTTTTAATTAAATAAATCTGTTGGATTATAACGTTTGTGTTTTATTGCAGTTTAAATGAAGGCTGTTACATGGCTTTTTAAAACATATATCTGGAGTATTAACGTCACATCAGCAAGTCTTCCCTGTCCACCTGCTGTACTGTACCTCTGTGTCTGCCCGGCCCCCAAAAGGGACCAGGACTCACAGTGTCTAACAGTGTCTGTGAGACACTGGTCCCTTTGGTTGTAATATACTGTAAAAGCTCTCCATTAGGCCACTCCGCCATATGCCACCCACACATCAGCTCTCATCCCTCAGGTCTCAGTCAATTCCCTCGGTAGCCCTACGTCTGTGTGTCTGGGTGTGTGTGTGTGTGTGTGTGTGTGTGTGTGTGTGTGTGTGTGTGTGTGATAGAGAGGGAGAGTATTTCTACCTATTTGTACCGGGATGGAGAAGCAGTCAGAGCCAGAGAAAAGAGGCCAGCAGCTGTTACCTGTAATGGAGGGCAGTGAACAAGGTTTTCTTCTGCTTGCAGAGTTACGGCATGAATGTGTGCAGGGAGCCTAGACAAAGGGTACAGCTAACAATTTTAAACCCCTGTAAATATTATTTATATTGCTAAATCTGTATTTTAATCAATACAAGTGAATGATTTGAATCTTGTAAGACAGAGTGGAGAAAGTGTGTGAGTTGTCAGTTTGCAAATTACACACAAATGACAACACCCAGTCAGGACAGAGCTGATTGTTTCATAAGCCAGAGATAACAGTAGCTGGTTTACAATCGAAATTCTTTTAAAATAATTGATCCCTGATTTCACACAGAGGTAGACAGAAGCATCCTTGTAATTTTTAAACTGCATCTGTTGATTTTTTTGTCACTAGCTAACCAAGCTAACGTTAGCTTTATGAGTGGGTAAAAACCTGTAGATAAAGATGGGCGAAGCCTCGATGACGTTACTCATCGGTTTCTGAGGACCAGCTTTCAAGCTCAGAGTGGGCTGCTCTGCCGTCATCATCTTTGCAGTGCATGACTCCACCCCTAACTCCCAGCTAATCCAAAAATGGGCAAAGAGGTGGGGCGTGTGAGGAGCTGAGACTTCAGTGCATGCCGGTTTGTGGCAAGCGTATTCTCACCCACCTGTCATTCAAAGCGACACACCCTCAGTTATGCAGAACTTAGGTGTCACAAGGGGGGAAATTAGCTACGGAGACCAAAACCGTTTTTCGTACCAGGCTGTAAACATGTTTATTTCTGCTGTAAAGTTGGGTGTTTTAACATGGGAGTCTATGGGGATTGACTCGCTTGTGGAACCAGCCTCAAGTGGCCATTCGAGGATTTACAGTTTTTGTTACTTCCGCGCTGACTTCATTTTTCAGCCCCGATGTTGCCATTATTTTTAAGCTTTTTTAGGATGAGGACTAACCAATGCGTTAGTTTTAAAGCTATCTGGAGTGTTAACCAAAGTTTAACAGACCTGCCAAGCCTAGTAACAGTTGCTAACCTATGATTGGAAAATCACTGTCTGGGGGAGGGGTTTAGCGAGCAATCAACTGATTTTCCTTAAAGTAGCTATTTATAAGTTTTGCTACTGCTACACAGCTAACATTAGCATCAACAGCTGTTTACTCACCAGTCTAGAGGAAATGTGGGTTCAGCATCAAAATTCATTCCTTTACTCACCAACAGCTGTCTCCAGAGGTGGAAAACAATGTCAATGTTAACTCATGTCTATCATGTCTTTTCTTCTACTGAAGCTAGCACGCTAACCAGCTAGCCCCAGCCACTGACTGTAATTACTATGCAGTGTTATTAGCTAGATGTTTCTGCAGAGTGAAAATGTTAAAACGGGGGGGAATCTCAGCAGCAGCAGGGAGGACAACCTATTTACTGCAGACAGGCAAAACATGTTTTAATGCCTGGTGTAAACAGTTATGATATATTATTCTCCATTCAGATATAATCCGGCAACTGGCCTCATGTTGATGCAAGTTGGAAATCAGGGCACTGAGTCACAGTATGAACTGGGTTTGGAGGAGTCGATCTGATTACTGATGCTGTTGCTAAGCAGAGAGCAACACCACAGGCTGTTCTCTCTCTCTTGCTGCTTTGTAAGTGTAAGTGATTTCCATTCAGGCATCAAAGTTTGTGCACAAACAATGTTTTTCTAAATCTTACATCTGGAATATGATAAAAGACGATGCCTTTGTTTGAGAATGATACAGGGCCTCTGTTGCACATTTCCATAAATTGTCTTCCTGTACATCATGACCTGACTTGAAACTACCTCATGTTCAGGTACCACGATGAGGATTGCAGAATGTAGTTTCTCATTTTACAGTGAGGAACAGGCAGGAAACTCTCCATTCACAACACAACAAACACTCCCTTTGAAAATTTGCTACCGGTTTACTGAGCATTCATACTATTCTACATTTATTTTACCATTTAACACCCTGTTTCACACCCTCGCTTCTACAGTCAGTCATCCAATCATTCGTTCACATGGAAACCCCCATGGATAGGTCGTCAGTCTGTAGCAAGCCCGCACATGGATCCACTATCACACCCCCAACAGCGATCCAGAGAATCCAGATCACATGCACAGTCTTACCTGCATGTGTCCCATGTATCCAAGATCAAAACCCCGGAGCTTCTCGCTGTGAATCGACAGTGCTTACCACTGAGCCACTCCGCTGCCTTAAACAAGATGACATTATTGACTGTGAGGCACTTTAGTGGTTGATGCTGTCACCACTACAGCAGGAAGGATTCAGGTTTGACTCCTGAGGCCCTTTCTGTATATTCAGTGATTGCCAAGAGTTTATGCAGCTATACAGTTATCCAGTTTGTGGATACTGAAAGCCGCCCACAGCTATGAATGTTGTGTGAGCAAGATGGGTCAGTCTATCCTCTGATGAATACACGAGTGCATCCTTTATTCGTGTGTTTGCTGGGTCAGGGTCTGTTCCATGCAAACAGCCAAACTATATTTAAACACAACTAAATTACTCACTTAAAAAATAATGAATAAAGATGATTAATTGCCTGCAACATTGTGAGTAACCACAGCTCTCACGCTCTGAACCGTGCAGAGCAATGTCACTGAACTATTAATAAATTACTATCAGAGGAATGGGTTTGTGGCCGGGAGGCATTCTGGAGCGGACTGCAAAAATGACAACGAAAAATCTGTGAGTAGCTGCTCGATTGACCAACAATAGGAAGAAAAGTGATGCAGAATAAATTAAAGGAATAGTTTGACATTTTGGGGAATAAGCTCCTTTGTGGTCTTGCCCAGAGCTGAGAGGATTGATACCACTTTTATGTCTGTGCACTAAAGCTGGTTAGCATAGCCTAGCATAGAGAGTGAACCCTGGGGGGGGGGGGGCAGTTACACTGTCACTAGCAAGAAAGCAAATAGGTGTATCAAACTACTCTTTTAAATGTAGGTAAATAAATAGTAGAGCTGATTCATTCTCGTCCTGTGATGAGGAGAGGTGTGGTATTGCCTTTCAGCCACCCCCCTCCACACCCTCAGCTTAGTGTGTGTGTGTGTGTGTGTGTGTGAGAGAGAGAGACGTGACAGTGATCCATACCCAGGCCAGAGGGACCTGCTCTTTTATTTAGCCCCACACCTCATCAGCAGTTACCATGGAAACCAATCAGCCAGACTCATTCCCCCGTCTTCTCTGCTCTCTTTCTTCTGACTCCTTTCATCCTCCCTGCCCTAATCACAAGTCACAACCTTTTTCTATCAGTGCAACCCACTCAGCCATCTTGTCCTGCGTGTCTCCTCCATCCCTTCCATTTTGCTCCGTCATTTCCCATTTCTCTGTGTGATTCCCCGGCCACTGCTCATCTTTCCTCTCTGACTCTCTGGTTTTGGCGAGGACTTTCTCCCGGGCCATTCACAGCTGCACAGATATCGACATCACCTCTCGTTAATTTCTTTTTAATCCTGTTTTACTGCGTACAAATCTATGTCATCATCTCTCCTCTGCGTCTAATCCAATTCTATAAAGATTGATGATATAATAAAAACGAATTCTGTAACTGTTTTCACCCGGGGAGGAACAAAACGAGTGAGTCAATCTCGCTCTAGCACATTTCATTTACATATTGTTGATATTTTTTTTCTGCTTGCTGTTTCCTTCACCCTAAAAAAAAAAAGAAAAAAAAGTGCATTTGTTCTCTCCCATCTGGGGACACGCTGGCAAATTTGCAGTTTAAAAGTAATTTCTGTTTAAAGCTAATCAATGTGTGCTTCAGTGAAGAGTTGTAATGGAGAATGCAGCTGTCTGTTGTGAGGAGTCTCTGATTAGACACTTATCCAGACCAGTGGAGGGGCGAACATAAAGCCCCATTCCAACACTGTAAACACTTTTTACAGCTCCTCTCGCAGCTCCGCATACAGGCGGCCGCCATGGTCATGTGACACACTCGGGGCTGTTTGATGTGACCTTTTGACCCGTGTTACAATTTGGCACACCATTCAGGCTGCAGCTTTAACTCTTGGCCTCAAGACCAGTTACAATAAACAGAAAGTCCATATGCCATAGAAGTCCTTAAAGTTATAATGCTTAAGATTTTCATGACGTCAGACCTCATTTTTGATAACATTTAAAGTTTTATATTGATCAGCATCAGCCGTTAAATGTATTTACATTATGTTGTTATGTCTCTTGTTAGAGGCAGAGTCCGCCGCTCTCTCGCCAGATTCATACGCAAGGAGTTCACGGGAAACAATGCAGAATGTAATTCATCTTTATTTAATGCTGCACTCAGAGACAGGAATCTAAAGTAAACATCTCCACCTCAGCAGGACACATGACTTGGCACCGTGCATCATGTAATTCTAAAGAGTTGCTGCATTTTCACCTTTTTGTTCGTTTTTGCCGTTCATGAATTATTTTGAGAAACTGGGGGGAGAAAATATAAATGTGGCCAGGGACGGCCTCACTTTTCTTTTATGAAATGAAAGATTCACCCCCTCCCCTCCCCTCCCCAATCATTTTCATGCATTCCCTTTAAATCACGAGCCTGAGTGTTTAAAAGCTTTTGTATAAGGTGGGGCAATGAAAGATGTCTCAAACACTCAATCTCCCATGATGCAGATCACTTCATCATGTGCTCTCTAATTGGTTTAGTGTGGGTGTGATCTTTTCCATTGTCATTATCTAAATAAAACCACATAGGAGCAGCCGACATCTTAATCCTCCTGTTCCCTCAGGTGCATCTTGACAACATAAAATGATCTTACGTCATCATCAACATTTCTATGATTTGTAGTTTTGGAAAATGTTTAAATCTGTTGGCCGGTGTTTTTCTTTTCTAAACTGGTCCAGGAGCATTTTTACAGAAGTGAGCATGGATTAGTGCAGCATTACTCTCATATCATTTAGGAAATAAAGCATAGTGACGGAGAAGAGTTGTTGCCATCTCTCCACCAGAGGGCACTGCTGTAACGCAGCTGAAGCTCCCTCAGTAGAAACAGTTGACACTGTTCTCAGGCTTTTGAGTGTTTCATATACTTTTGAACTTCGTCTATCAATAAAGAGATTTGACACTGCATCATTACTTATTTTCTCACTTTATTCCCTTTGAGAAAAGCAGAATCTCTCTCATGAGTGTCTGCATCGTAAATGCACACACAGGCTCACAGGCCTCATTAACACCTGAGCAACATGCAGAGATTAGACGGTGAGCGAAGCGGAGTGTTTTGGTTCCTGTTCTGTCTCTATAAATAGGCCAGTGTGTTAATGGTGGGTAACACTCTGGTAGCTTTAAACCTGTCACAGGAAGTCTGACGAAGACCCCTCCCCCACACAATCAGTCACACATCCAGTCGGCCGAACGTACAGATGTTGGTGTCTGACACGCGAACGCTCTCATCATATATCAGGGTAAATGCACATCTACTGAAATAAAAAGACACACGTGGAACCCAGAACACATGCATATGCAGCATCTCTGAGGTGTGATCAAGCAATTTATACGAGATGTGACAGGAGCAGATTTTTCTTTGATTTCCAGCTGGTAAACATCATAAGTGGGGCCGACTATACGATGCTGTGTGGCAGCTTCGAATTGATGCCGCGATGCATAACAAGTCTAAGAGACTATCAGACCTGCACACTGATTAATAATAAGCAGAGTGTCCTTGTCCTTCCTGAATATAATCTCCTCTATCAGCAAAACTCTTTTTTTTTTTTATTTATCACATATTGCGTCACCTGAAAACGCCTTCTCTTCTCTTAACTTAGCTTTTACATAGATCTGCTGTCAGCTGATAATTTCGAGTTTGCTGGTTTTACTGTATGGTGAGAACCGAACAGCCTTTGGCTTTATGAAAACAAAGCACATTTTACTATACTATGTAGTTTGTCTCACCACACTTACACTTTTCACTTCCAGGAAGAATTGTTTGCAGTTGTTCAAAAATTGGCAAAGAGGTGGGGCGTGTGAGGAGCTGAGACTTCAGTGCATGCCGGTTTGTGGCAAGCGTATTCTCACCCATCTGTCACTCAAAGCGACACACCCACAGTTTTGCAGAACTTAGGTGTCACAAGGGCGGAAAGCCAACAATACTCAAGTCTCTTAATCTACCTTTTTTTTCTCTTTCTCACCTTGTTTTTGTGAAGTTGTGAAATTTTAAAGCCGCACTAATCCATGTTTTCTATATTAATAATGGGTCAAATAACAGCATGTGATGTGAAGGCGTCGCGTGTCGTTACCAACCCACAGAAAATCGTGTTACTCAGACGAAACAGTGTTTGGTTGGGACTTTATTCAGCTTCGGATTAATACATGTTTGGAGAGTGAATGAGTAGCTAAGGCAATAGGACTGTGTATGTGGGACTGTGTGTGTGTGTGTGTGTGTGTGTGTGTGTGTGTGTGTGTGTGTGTGTGTGCTTGGTAATGAAGGAACAGTGTGGTTTTAATAGTTTTTGGACGACAATAAGCTCTATGACTCAGAGCAGGCTTTGACTACACAGACAATACTTGTTGGTAGAACCGATTCATTCTTGTTTTTTGTGGAATTTGTTGACAGTAAAAAGAATAAAGGAAAGCAGAATATCAACAGATTTATGTTTTAAGGCAGCTCCGTGTTGGCTGCATCCATCTATAATGGTTTTCAGCTTGGAAAAAAAGAAACATTCAGACAATTCATCAACAAAAACATCACCCGAACCCCCTCCTCCCCTGCTCTTTTAACCGCTGCTCTGTACTCTGGCTACTTCTCCGACATTACTTATTCATGGGGAGTGAGTAATACACAGATTGCACACTGTATGACTTGGCAGACAAAGGAGTTTGCAGCTCGGGGCAGGTAGTGGGCCAGTAATAGCTGTTTTGCTGCAGTGTAATCTCTGTAATGTGCATGCACAGGGTTTCCCCATGGTGCTGCGTGCACTGCAGGGGTGTGTATCTGACCGCATTGAAGCCATGCAGAGAGGTGGATCCCCAACAGTGTTTTAGCTTGTATTCTTTTTATTATACCATATTATCTGTTGAAAGACCATTGTGCAGCAGCATACGTGGTGGCTGGCAGGAAATGAAATGAGAGCAACATGAGAGGTGTTTTTAGGATGGAGGAGGGGGGCATGGACTGGAGGATGATTAAAGCAATGCTCCTCTCATCTCTTTTCTCCGGTTCCCTTTGGACACTCCTTTCCCTTCAGCCTCGAATAAATACAGCACAAAAGCTCCCACTCTCCTTTTCTCCCCTGCCCTCTCCATGTCTGTTTTCACCTCACCTGCCCATGAACACACTCTCACTCGCAGAAACGCGGGCGCCAAAAACTCTTGCAGCAACCCTCTCCATTGCCAGTCCTCCTCCTCTTTCTTCCCTTTCATTCAATCACCCCATCTCACCCTGCTCCCATCATCCTCCCACCCTCTCACCCGCTCCCCGAACACCTCTTCTTCCCCCTGTTCTTTCTTCTCTTTCTCCTGCTGCTGGGACTCCAACAGCTCTGAGAGTGCACCATTGGCGCTGCTGCTTTCTTATTCCACCTCCCGTTCCTTCACATTTTTCACACTTAAGGACTCCATCTAAACTTTTATAGTCTATAAAATACTCTTCTAACTTCCTCTTATTTTCATTCTCTTGAAAACAACTGACAAACCTTTCAGGGTCATTTTCATGTGGAAACCATTTATTCAGCTTCCCAGGCCTATTTATCATGTTCTGCTCTGTCAGAGAACTTGTATAGATTGGCTGCGCGAGCCAGCTCCAGACATTATTGTTTTTAATGTAGCTGTTTGTCATCGTTTGAGCAAGATATCAATATAGAGAGCGACGGTGCAGTTAAAAGAGTTGTACGAAGAAAACAGCAGTTTTGAAAGAATGGCAATATGTTTGTTTTCCTGAGACATCACAGTACAAATGCAGTCACACGTCCCTTTACAGATTCATAAGGGTCCAAAAACCTAAAGAGGATGGATGGTGATCCAGACATCATTGTTAACATTGTTAGCAACATGCCAATATGAAAAGGTTGAATACACTAACGTAAGAAAGTCATGTGCTGTTATCAAAGACAAAACAAGAACATTAGATTTCTTCAGCGTGAATCAAATATTGATAAACCCAACGGCCTTCTCGGAGCCACGCTGGGCAGATCACATGCATTAAGACAAAATCAATGAGAAGCTAGTGTGTACAGATCGATGGAGGCTGCTCAATCATTGGCTCTCAGAATAGGCTCGAAGTCAATTACTTGTACTCGACTACTTCCACATTTGTCAAGTGATTACATGGGTTTTGAACATTGATTAGATGAAGGGTCTCAACGCAGCTGCACAGGAATTTCAGTTTTTACATTTTTAATCCACATCTGGATCTAGGACAATCATGGGGTACAAACTCTCACATTTGGTTTATTGAATTAAAAGTGCGGTAACATTCAAATTCTCTATCTATCTATCAGTTTTTTTCCAAATCAAACACAAAAAATCTGCTCTATTTTCATCTGCACCATCTCCCGAGGCAAATATCTGTCTCTTTAGCTGCTAAATGCTCCGCTATGTGCAGGAGCTACCCGCTAACTTTGTCTCTCTGCTCTTCAGGGGTTGGGCACGTAGCATACAGTTAGTTTATCATCATCACCTGAGTCCGCTCGGCTCTGCAGATGTCAATCCCCTGTGGTTTTTTTTGTCATTTCATTCGCTATTCACAAACACCGCCGAAAAAACTGTCCAGAGGTCACAGGTCACAGGGTGTAGCCTTAGACCTAGCAAGAGGACCGGCAACTGAAAGAGGAGTCCCAACAGGGAGCCTCTGCTGTATTTAGAATGACAGATTAGAGATCAGTTCAGACCAGTGAGCTACTCCTGCTGTGCAGCTGTAATTAGCAGTGACTGCCTGTCAGTTTCCAGTTCACACGAAATAACCCTCTTTACGATGACAGAAATCCTCCTGTTTGTAGAACTTTGTCAAGACTTGCCTTTTGTTTAAAGGTCCCGCGTTTTACACTTTTCCTGCGTTTTATTTGAAGTTTTCCGAATCCTTAAAAGGGAAACGTTCGTGGTTATGAAAAACCACCTCAATGTAGTTTTACATCTCTTGAGCTCTGGTCTCTGAGCCTCTCTTCTGATTGACTGATTGACTGACTGTTTTCTGAGTGACATATAGCCGGTCAAACCACAGGTAACGGAAAGCAGCCTACTACTGTCACTTAATAAAACTCAAAACTCAAGTTTTATAAACTATTAAACTTACATAAGGGCTGTGTGCATTTCTCTGTGGACTGAGTGCTTTGATACAGTCACAGTATTAATATAGAACCTAGACCTTCTATAATCACATGGAAGTCTCACTTTATACAATACGGGGCCTTTAATGAAAAGGAAGAGACGAGAACTGGAACATGGCAGTGGGAGTACAATGTGTGGGTGGTTGATGGTGGTTGCACTGGCAGTGTGTTGGTAGGTAGGAGTTTTTTTGGCTTTAAACCTAGTTGAGGAAACAGTCTCCAACCCACTATAAAACAATACAAGGTCAGTCTTCAAAGATCAACCACGTTTTTCCGGATTATGTAGCAGAGGAAACCAGATACACCAAGTGGTTCAATAATTTATTGTGTTTTTGCACCGTGCAGTTTGTCACAGCGTGTTTATGTCTCTCCGCCTTAACACTGAATAACTCTGTTGTTGTTGAGGGTTGTTGACATGTTTAAGCAGAGAGGAGCTGCAGTGTCTGCCACTAACACAGACACATAAAAACATACATGTGTACATGCACACACTACACATATGTCATATTTGTATTAATAATATAGTTGTAATAAACCAGAATTAATTAATTAAATGAATGTGTTTAAAATTAGTACCAAATTAACCTGCTATAATAGAGACCACCTTTCAATTTGATATGATGAACCGAATCCAGCGGTCATGTAACAACATTAATATTCGTTTTGAGTCATGGTTAAGCTACCTGCTGAATGTAAATCCAGCACTGTTTTTGTTCTCCGCCAACTCCCGAGGAAAATATCAGGCTCATTAGCTGCTAAATGCTGCACTATGTTCCCCAACTAGTCTCTAACTGTGTCTGCTGTTTGGAGCTGAGCAGGTAGTGTACAGTGGATTTTTAGAGCTTTTCTTTTGTTGCTGAAAATAGTTTCCTGCTGTGTCTGAAAACCAACAGTGTGAGAGTGAAACAGAACAGTGAAGTTACAGACAGCTGGACAATGAGCTGAAGGGGAACTGAAGATTCAGGTGGTAATTATTTGTGTTTTCATCACTACGAGCGACACTTTTCACATTGTTATTGTTAGTGTAAAATATTGGTTATACCTGATTTAAAGCGCCGTAACTGGCGGAAACCTAATGCACGTGCAACACAGTTCAGATCACCAGGGTGCGGTCAACATTACACAACTTTTCATAATGTGACTCTACGGTCAGTCCGTGGCATGGGGTGAGCCACCAATGACACATCCATTTTCGTGTCTGACATTTCTACAAGCTGAATCACGGTCATCGCCTCTGATGCTGTCGACGCTGACGAGACAGAGAAGCGGAGGCCTGTGTAGAAATAACAGGCGACAAAAGAGGAAAATGAGGAAGAAGAAAATGGAACAGAGGAGGAGGTGTTAAAAGTTTTTCGGCCACCACCCCGAGCTTTGCACCTGTTCCCCAGCACCTCCGCTTCTCTCTCTTTTTACCTGCAACACAATTACCCTCCACGCTCTCCTGTCCTTGCAGTCTCTCTTCTTCACAGGCTCCCTTTTATTTTCTCTTCTCTTTCTCATCTCTTCTTCCCTTTTGAACCCTCTGCCTTCTTTCATTCTTTTTTCAATCCCCTCCTGCCTCCGTCCCTCCTCTGGGCTTCCTCTTCCTCATCCAGGACTCCCGTCGTGCCGGCCAGGTGCAGTGTAGCGTGTGTTGATGGCAGGCCTCTTAATGGACAGCATGTGTCTGACGGTGGACCCCTGTGCCTCGTCGCCCTTCTGCTCTAAATCCTCCGTCCGTAAAACACAAAACTGCTCTTTCAGGCAACACAGCTTTAACAGCGTCTAGGGACACGAGCGAAACCTCCAGAGAGAGCGAAGGGAGAAAGAGAACAACACAGAAAGACAGACATTTTGACCCTTGTTAGAGCTTTGTGGCTGTTACATACAGTATCTTGTTGGAGGTCTATGTTGTAAAGATGCAAAAAGGAACATTTTGTATGAATAAATATCTACTATTTTAACTTTAGAAGATTATGATCAGAGGGGATTACCAGAGGGGGAAGAGCTGCAGCGACGGTGCTGCATTTTGTGGTAAATCCATTTGATTGATTATAGCAGCACACAGGAAGAGGGCAGTGTACCTCCAGCACAAACTGAGCGATGCCTCTAATTGACAGTGGCAGTGGCGTTGAAAGGCTGATGTTTTTTGTCTTTGATAAAGAAAAACAAAACGCACAAATCAAAGCCAGGATGAGCAGCAGAATCATTTTTTTTGCAAGAAGAAGCAGAAGCTCTGGGTAATGTAGTAGACACCAATTTTATCAATATCTCTTTGTTTATATTGATGCACTATAATCAGTATAACCACTGATGACTTGTGAGGAGTGTTGAATGTCTGATGTCATCAGTGATATGTCAGGCTTGAACTTACAAACCTGGAGGAAATGCTGTAATGTGATATCTGCGTTCGCACCTGCGTTGTAGAGTTTGAAAAACGTGAGCAGCAGGGAGGGGCTGACAGAAAGACAATATGAAATTGCATTATGGGAAGACAAGGATCCAGAGTTGTTGGCAGTGTCAGTCTGTTGTTGAGTCCGCCACTTTCTTCCAGGCTGAAATCTCTCACCAATTATTTGATGGATCGGCATTGAATTCATGTTCCCCAGAGGATTAATGCTACTGACTCTGGTGATCCTCTGACTTTTTCCCTCGCACCGACGTGAAGTTGATATTTTTTACCTTTTGATTCAACGGTCTCGACAGTTGTCAGATTGATTGTCATGAAATTGAGTTTAGATATTCATGGTCCTCAGAGGATGAATCCCAATGACTTGGGCAAACCCCTTTTCACCCACTTTTCATCGAGCGCCACATGCAGATCAAAGTTCATCCTGTATCCTTTATTCAATTGTTGGATTTGCACAAATTGTGTAAAGACATTCATTGTCCCCAGATGATGGGTCCTAATGACCTTGGTGATCCTCTGACTTTTCCTGTAGCATCTCCAGCAGGTTGATTTTAGTTCACGGTGAAATATATCAGCATCTATAGATTGGACTGGCATGAGATTTAGTAAAGACATTCATGGTACCCACAGGATGATTTTCAACTAGCACCATCATCAGGTCAAAATTTGTTCAGCAAATACTGCAATACTGTGCGTGTTAAGTGCTGGTAAGTGTGTTAGCGTGGTAACGTGCTAAACTTATATGTGAACGTGGTAAACATGTCCGCTGGAAAAATAAATCTGCAGAGACTTAGCTTTGTCCTGCAACCGTTCAGAGATTTATTTGACAAAAAAAACTTAAGAGTCTTATTTTGCAGGTGAAACAAAATCCAATTTGGGGTGGCAAAGAATCCAAGGTCCTGGAACACAACAGACGAACTAACAGAGACTTAAATACACGAGAGAATCAAGGGTAGATGACACAGGTGCAACACATCTGGGCGGGGCAGACAATCACAACGTTGGGAGAGCTATGGACACACAACGTGAGATATTTCAAAATAAAACAGGAAATAAACATTATAGTCGACACCTCCGGGGCAGAGCATGACACTACAGTTCCACACTGAGTGGCATGAACGAGTTTTACATGAATTTTACATAGTTTTAACGTCAAAATCAACTCGCCAATGTTGCCACAGGGACGATTAAGTTGTTGTTACAGACAGACATTTTCTGTATATGTGGATTTAAAACTGAATCATTCTGCAAAGAGCCAATGAATTGCACAAACCAATATCTCTAGCTTTCAAGTGCAGTGATAACACTCTTATAAAAGACACGGCTCTATATGTGTAGATACATGTTCATCTTTACATGAACTTACCTTCACGTTAATAAAGTATGAATACATTTCATCAAGTATGGCCAACGCTGTGAAGCTGTCAGTCCCTGTTTGTGAAGAAAAAGATTATGACCTGAATTTGTGCAAGGACAGCACTTTTTTTCATCCAGGTTCAGGGAGGGAGGGAGGGACGGAGATCGTATTTCCAGGAGCAGCTCTGAGCTCACTGTTGTGGGTCCTTCACACGCCGTCGGCTGTTGCTGTTCCCTGGACTCGTTCCCAAAGCGTTCCCAAAAATGCTCTCCATCTATCTGTGCCGTGTTTTCAGTCGGCTCGGTGTCACTGCTGTTGTAAACTCTCGCTGCCTCTTGGCATCACAGTCATTACGACTGGGCCCGGCGTGTCAGCTCGGCAGCTTGATGCTGAAATTCAGAGGTTCAGATGTGAAATATTCAGCAAAAGTAAAAAAGAAAAAAATGTGTGTTTGATGGAAAGCAAGGGGGGAAAAGTGGAACAAATGTTAGAGGGATGCGTGAGAAATACAGAGAGACAGGAACACCTGGGAAACCTTTGGGAGGTTAAATTATAATGGAGAGAGAGGAAACAGGAGAAGAGGCTGGGTCTTTGAGCAGTGCTCTCTTTAAAGGCAGGGGAGGGGGAACGAGGGGAGGGGGAACGAGGGGAGGGCGCTGCATGGAGCAGTTAAAAGAGAGACACACACTGACATTTCTATTGTCACACATACAGATATCAAGTAAAACAGGATAGTCATCTGAGAAAAGGGCAGAATCTCATGGTGGAGGGCCGTTGGGAATGTGACGGTGCTCAGAGGGTGAGTACCTGCTGAATGCTGTGCCCTTTCAGAGAAACATATTCTGCAACTTGAGGTACATTTTCTTGACTCGATTTGTCTGTTGTGAGGTCTTCACACGTTTGGCCTCTGTGTTCCTGCTGAACTTGATGAGGCATCGGAGACTCAGTGACAGTGACACATACAAACGTACATCAGAGTCAACAGGTGGCGGCTTCGTCCTGTTGTTTGACTTGGATCACGTGATTGTCGCCTTTGAGCCAGGATTGGCTCTTAAAGTTCAAACATTATCATTGTGCTGTTTGCACCAAGACTTTGTATTTGGGTGATGATTGGTTGTTGTAAATGTTAATGTTTGCATGTAGGCTGATGCACCAAATTATGATAAGGAAATGTCAGATAGTCAGTCGGTTGGTCAGTGTATTGATACACCACTTTGGTGCAGACTGAAATATCAAATATCAAATTTGTTTCCACCGACCGCGCATCATGAAAGCTGTTGGATGGATTGGCACAAAATCATATAAAGACATTTTGGGTGAAATATCTATAACTAACAAACTCTAGAATGGATGGTCATGACTTTTCCTGCAGATATTCAAGGTCACTTGGTGATATCTTCTATTATGTTGTACATGTTTCACAACTCTGGGATCATGAAACTCACCGCCATTTCTCCAGAAGCCAGTTAATTCTCCCATACTCTGTTTTTACACCAAGAATATTGTCTGGGGAAACATCCACCCGGGGTCTGTTCCCCATTGTGATGACGAAAATGAAGTTTTTGTTGCTCCAAATAGAGTTGGATTCATTCTGTATTATACATCTAGACCCACTGACAAAAGCAACAACTTCCGATCTTCCATCAGTGCGGTGAACATGGTGACATTTGTGGGCTCGTTTTGAGAAACATATATTCAGAGCATTAATATGCAGAACCTTATCAAATAAGTAATTGTAACTTGTCAAACAAGTGTAGCTGTAGTAGACTTAAATGTTTCTCTCTGCGATACATTAAAGTATCTTAAATGAAATTACCCAACTGAAGGTAATTCAGTTTGAAGTACATGCATGTAATTAATGTCCATTGTCTTTTCATTCATAATTGATCACTCATGAGGACCAGATAAGCTCCCGCCTTATCTCTGATGAACACTTTTCATACCGCCTCACAGAAATCAATGAGAAGCTAATTTCCTGTCTGACTTGTTCCACTTACCCACGGCGTGTGGAAGGAACTGAGGCTTGTTCACAATATCCTGATACCTGGAATAACTGAGGCGGTTTTTATGTCAGCCCATAATGAGGCGAAGTGTGGTAATGGCTCAGTAATCTGACAGGAATAAAGTACATTTTCAAAGCGGTGATGTGAAGGCAGACTCAGAGGGGGATGATGACATCCTCTGAAGGTTGAAAATAGAGGAAGACACTCCTCAGTCTTCACACGCTCATAACAAGCGGCCCCATGTCTCCCTGTGACAGCTCCCCAACATGACCTGTCTTAATGTGACCTTTCATCTTGACGAGCCGCGGCTCCGTCTTTTGCTATTGATCTGCCCTTCCATCTCCACGCTAAAATAGGTCAGAGTGAGGTGGGTTCCTTACTCTGATGCCTGTCCCCTTTTCTATCATTGGCAGCTCTTTTTTTTTGAGGAGAGGTAGAGAAAGAACAAAGGGAAGAGAAGAATATGCAGCCTCTTTAGTGCGAGTGGGAAGAGGAGTGTGATGGAGCGCTAAAGGGGAGAGCAGGGAAGTTTGTCGGGGTGTGAATAAACTGCTGTCACCCACATGTGAAGCAGCAATGCCAACAGCTGGATAATCTGTACCATCACCACTGTTTAGTTGAGAGTTTGTGAATCCGCAGACATGTTAGGTGTGGTGAAAGTAACTCACGACCGTGTTACGCACCGTCTTATTGTACAGTAACATTTGACTTTTGTAGTTTTTTTTATTTATTTATTTAATATTTTTTAGCGTCATTTGATCTAAAATGAGGAAAAGCCAAAATCACAAGAGATGACTCGCTGAAAAGCGAAAGCTTGTATCGGCTGGACATGTGGATTTGCTGGTTAAAGTTCAACAATATGAACTCTGACCTGCGAATGTGCAGGAGCTCGAGGCAAAACTCTCCCCGAGAGACACATGCTTCAATTTTTATTTTATTTTTTTGTCCTTTTCATGGTTCTCAGAGCAAATTAAGGAGGCATGTAAACAGCTGAACTATAAGTACGCTGCAAATTTTTTATAGCGGCCTCGTGGATTAGCGCAGTTCCTTCAGTTTAGCAATCACAAGCATGAGTCAGAGCCGGTCACAATACGCCGGGTAAATGCAGGGGAGGAGCGCCGCGTTATCACGCAGAACAACAAGGGAAGGCTTCATGAGTCACACATATCAAACACCCCCTCTCGCCCCAAGCAAACCCACCAAAGAGCTCCCATCAGGTGTGTGTGTGTGTGTGTGTGTGTGTGTGTGTGTGTGTGTGTGTGTGTGTGTGTGTGTGTGTCTCCCCACCACATCCAAAAGAAAATGCAAACACAGTTACGAGCAGTTATTGTTAATATGATTTCTGGTCAGAATGTGCAACATCAATCTTATATAAAGACTTGTCTTTAGAAACACACTTTGATGTAGAAGCACTAAAAATACAGAATATTAAAAGCCTGATTTCTTGGCCATTTCTTCACCATGACAACCACAGATAGTAAAAACACGTCTCCCTCAGGGGAGGCACAGATGAAGGCTGATTTCATACGAATAAAGAAACAAATGGGAATGTTCATGAATACACCAGCCCGTGTCTGTAAGTGCGTGCTCAATGTAACATATACGCTGGTGGGAGTTTGTACACACTTGTACATTCATACAGTACATTTGCTGTATGTTTTGATGCTTGTCATGTGTTGGTGTTACAGATGTGGGTGGAGCTATGTCTCTGGTCAGAGTGATGTGACCTCAAACAGTTTCCACACGTTCCCAACATTTGTTTTCAAATATAAATTGCTGTTGCATCACGTGCCGTCCATTCAAAAGAACCAGTGCATGTGAGAGGAAGAAAGAATGAATATTAGCAGCTTATTAATTATATTAGCCCTCAACTGTAAAAGTTCTTCATATTAACAATAGCTCAAATAATTATGCGTAAAGAGATTCGACCAGCGCTATAATCGTGAATGTCCCTCACTGACTGACTGATCATAGTTCCCCCATTGGTCAGCCCAATGCCACGTGACTGAGCTGGAGTTTCCCTATTGGCCGTTGCTCTTTCAAAATGGATCGGTGCAAACGGTTTCTGTTGCGGGGGCGTTTACAGCCTGCAGTCTTACCAACTGGACTGTGTATTGGTGCCAACCGTGGGTTTAGGTCTGCACCTCTTGTTACAGCCAGTCACCCAGCTGCCCTGGTTTTTCCTGGCTGCTCAGCAGCTGCAGGGAAATGGAGGAGTGCCTCCAATTAACCCAGCTTCACCTCCATCACGGCAAATAAACTACTTTCATTGCATGTATCATTATTACTAAAGGAGGCAGAGGAATAACTAAACGAGAGAAAGAGAAGCCATCGATCTCTGCTTGATGTGTGTATAAGAAACACATTGTTGTCATTGTTGTGTTTTTGTTCTGTCTATCCGTGTCGGTGTGTTTTATGCTGTCATGTGTTTATATGTATTTTGTGGGAGTCTGCCACCTAAAGATTCAGTCCGACCCAGACAGTAGCAGGAGATCTGATTGGTGTGAGCTTGAGTCCTGAACACAGAGTTTTTGTTACTGCTGTTGTTGAATTCTGTCGATGTGAAGCAGCATAAATAAAAAAAATGTTAGATTTGCATGATCTATAACTTCTTCAGGGGCCCCACTTCAGGGGGTTATGGGGCAACAATAGTCCAAAGTATAGTGTCTTTACGGGAGGTTTAAGGAGGGTTTATAGTTGTCACTGCAAAAGGTGCCAGTATGAGGGGCCATTAGGAGGCCCCCCTTTTCCCCCTTGGGGACCCTAAGCATTTGAGTGGTGTGCCTCTCCTGACAGTGCGCCTCCGAATGCAGGTGTTAGAAAGGTGAGGAGGAGAGAGAGGCTGATATCAGTCAGATAAGAGGAACAGAAAGGCAGATTATTACATTCTGCATCGATTCATAACAACAATGAAAACTACTTTGTGAGGAGGTGATTACAGAATGTAAACACATTAAATGAGCCACACAAACGTCTTTATTAAAGTAGTGTGTGAAATTTTACAACTCAAATAATTCATCAATTTGAGACTGAAAGTTTTTATTATGGGCAGTTGTTTGGTTTTGTTTTCTTTTAATTGTAATTCATTCATGCGTATTTTAAATACTAATTTCTCGCATTTTTGATTGATTAATTTATCGAATTATTACTATGTTAAAATGTGTGACTATTCTGGTGGCAGACTCCAGACGCCACCGTTTTATTAAGTGATAATCGTTCCACCTCCATACAGCAGCGTGTGGAAGTTGGCACGAGTGTTTTAGTCATGTAACTTTTTATCTGAGATGTCAGCTGATGGTGAAGACCACGTGTCTGCAGAAACACTCTTTACTCTCCTGTGCACCTGCTCTTACCACACACATTCATGTAGTCTACACACACTCACACACACACACACACACACACACACACACACACACACACACACACAGTATCCACAAATACACCCACAGCTCAACTGTAGTAGATTTCATGAGTGCTAGCAGCATAAAGGCTGCTCCCCCTTACTCTCCCTCCCACCTCCCTCTCTCCTTTCCTCTCTCTCTCTCTCTCTCTCTCTCTCGCTCTCTCTCTTTCTCTCGCTCCAATGCTCTCACTCGCTCCCTAAGCAATTCTTTGTTTTTTCTGCTTGTGGTGCCGCGGCACCCTCTTTTATTCTGTTTTACTCTTGAAGAGAAAATCCTCTTTTTGCAGATTACCTTTTCTCTTTCTTGTCTTGTCATCTCTCTCTCTCTCTCTCTCTCTCTCTCTCTCTCTCTCTCTTTCTCTCTGTCTTGTTCCAAACACTGAACCTCTCACTCTGTCTCTCTCTTGGTCCGTAATTCCTATGTATCTCCCCGTGGCTGAGGGGAACAGGGACTTGATTCTCCCCTCTTCCTCTCCTCCTCCTCCTCTACCACCTCCGCCTCTCCCTCTTCAGCTTCACCTCTCGTCCTCTGGCTTCCTAACGGAGGGATAATGTTCTATTTCCAGCTGGTGATCATGGCTGGGACGGTGCTGCTGGCTTACTACTTCGAGTACACAGACACCTTCCCCGTGCACGTCCAGGGTTTCTTCTGCTACGACAAAACCTTCTCTAAGCCCTACCCGGGTCCTGATGACACCAGCAAGATCCCCCCGGTGCTCATCTACTCGCTCGTCACAGCCATCCCCACGCTCACGGTAAGAGTTGTGTGTTGTGTATTTATAAGTGCAGAAGTAAAGGTCAAGAAATGGAGGGAGGTACTTTTGAGGTGCATGAAATAAGTGTGTGTGTGTGTGTGTGTTTTTCTGTGTGTGTGTCTAAAAAATAAGAGTGAGGAAAATTGAAAGAGGTTTAGTTGAAAGTAAGAAGTTGTCAAAGTTGAGGTGGCGTGTTTATCTGAGGTTGTTGCTACCTCTTCTTCTGATTTATTAGTTTGTGCAGTCTTATGATGAATCATCTCTGGTGTGTGTGACTGCACCAAGGATATAGTGAGCAGATTGGCAAGCTGTGTGGACGTAACCCCCTCCTTACTTGACAGGCAGGTGTTTATGTGTGTGTGTGTGTGTGTGTGTGTGTGTGTGTGTGTGTGTGTGTGTGTGTGTGTGTGTGTGTGTGGAGAAATGGAGCTGGCTAAAATCAACTCGAACCACACAGAGATGTAATGGTAATGGGCAGACAGGTCATTAGAGAAAGAAAAAGAGAGAAGCGAAGAGAAAGAGTCAAAGAGACAAACAAGAGAGAAAGCAACAGAAAGAAACAGAGCAGGAGTTTGCAGGAGTGCAGACAGAGCGATAATGGCAGGCAGTCGGAAAAGAAAAACTTGAGATGATAGGTGAGAAAAAGAGACAATGAGCACAAAGGCAGGCAGTTATTTTTTTGGGGGGGGGCATTTATTGTTTTTTTTGGTGTGTGTTCATGTGTGTGTTCATGTGTGTGCATATGTGTGTGTGTGTGTGTGTATGAGGTTAGCTGTTGAGCCCCAAGTGAGACGGAAGGCAGTGAGCGTGAAATGCTGAACACCTGGCACTGCTGACTCTGAGCACAGACACAAACCTGAACAGCTCACATCCCCAAAAGACCACAAAAAAAGAAAACAAAAAACAACCAAAAAACACAGAACACCACAGACAGAACCAGCCTACAGCCACAATACAAAGCTGACAAATAACCGGACCAGATTACATGCACAGAGAAAAAAAACAAAAAAACAAACCACAGCAAAGACAAGACTTATCTTACAGCAGCACAAACAGACACAAATCCGGTTTGCATGCAGCAGTTGAGGGAGGAGGAAGGATGCAGGTTGTTATAATGTGAACAAACAGGGAACAGTTTTCCTCACAGCCACAGTGCACCCTGGAAATCTGGTTTAATTAGTTTATATTAGGGCTTGAATATGTTTACATCTGAAATGGACCAAAACAATGTGCATGGGTAGTAATTTAATAGGTGCAAATCACTGAAAGTGTTTTGTTTAAGCGATAAGGTTTCTCCATTTGGGTGAATAAGTAAGTGCAAGTGCATTGTTTTAGGGACCGTATGGAAATGATTCGAGAGTGGATGGTAGTCAGAAAAGGGGGAGGGGTCATATTTTCTATTAGTTGAGGAGTTTTATTTCGTTTTATTGATTTATTTCTAAGTTTTGCTATTGCTACATAGCTAACGTTAGCATTAACGGCTGTTTACTTACCAGTCTAGAAGAAGCGTTTCGAGTTCAGCATCAAACTTCATTCCCTTACGCAACAAGAGATGTCTCCAGATGTGGAAAGTGACGCTAATGTTAACTCTGTCGCATCTTTTTTCCACTGAAGTTAGCACGCTAACCAGCTAGCCCCAGCCCGTCTCGTCACCGTAGTTTATAAATATAAAAATATGGAACGATGGATTTATTTGTGTCATGTCTGCCATAAATATCTTGAGATGAGAGGGTCTTGCTTTTTGATGAAATGCAATGATTTACCCCCATGATCTCCCCCCACCAGTACTTTTCTTACAGTTAAATTAAAAAAACTTGCACCATCACGTTATAATTTCTAACATTGCTGATGTGTGCAGCAGTTGCACTCTTTAGCACCTAGCTCTGTGCACAAGACCAAAGCAAGCAGACCTTTAAAGCTTCCCTGGCTGAGGATAAATTACTTTGGGATACTTTGATCTGGGTCAGAGCACATTACTTACACCAGCTAGTCTGCTCTAACCTGTGCTGACAGAGGCCTCGGTGTGTGTAACAAGCAGTAAGGTAAATCACAGCAGTAACTCCCTGTGACAGAACCAGTCTGGTGCGAATGTGCTTTGCCATTTGCCGCTTGTTTTTTCGGAGGAGCTCTATCTCTTTCTGTCCAGTGAGCAGCAAATCAGAGCCTAGTGTTTGGTGATGAAGTGGCTGCACAGCACAAAAGCCAGGTCATCGTTAATACAAAAAGAAATGTGACCTTTTCTGTGGTTTTAGATCACCATTTTTGGATCTGTTGTAGCATTTATGTTGCCAAGCAACCATGATTATACCATTGTGTTTTGAACAATTTGGCTGTCTTTTAATTCTAAACACCTTTTGATAACACTGAATCCAAGAAAAGGCCATCGTATTATTGCTGTCGTACAGCCAGGACTTGATTATATGAACTGACCGTATAAATAAGGAGACCCTGCCTGGCTGAGTCATTGTAGGTAATCAGCCACCAGGGTATTCAGTGCCAGAGTCCTCCAAGCCCAACAGAGGGCACTCTAGCTCTCTGTCTGCTCCCAGTAGGGGTCCGAACATCTAATTAGAATCATCAATCACTTTTACAAGCTCCAGCGCAAGAAACCAATTCTCTGCTTGGAGACTGAAATAGAAGACAAGGGACCTGACATCCTCCCACCTCACTGTGTTAGTCACTTTTATTATAGCATCTGTGTATATGAGCCTTTGTAAAGCTTCTCCTTCACTGACTTTTACCTTCTCAGTTATTAAAGTCGGTCGACATACGTGCTGTTTTGTAGTAAATACTTCAAATAAATAATAACCCAACAGTTTAAGTAGGGATGTGGACAGGTGCTTTTATTAGTATCTACAGTTTACGATTTACAATATACTATACCTGACGATCCCGTATTTTATATCTAAAACCAGCTCACTGTAGTTTTACATCTCCTCTCTCAGGCTTCTCTCTGGAGCTCTAGCGACAACAGGTCGGTGAGCCAATCAGAAGAGAGGAGGCTCTGAGCCTCTGTTCTGATTGGCTGGCTTTTTTCTGAGTGATCAAATAAAAAATATAGCAGAGTTCAAGTAAAACCACTCAGAGAAACCAAATCCTGCGAGGTCGTATGGTGGGCGGCCGCTTGGGGCATGGCCGAGAGCGGTGACTGCTTTTTTGTGACATCACAAAGTTACACGAAGTCCTGGCGGCTGGTTGACAAATTTCGCACTTGTCAAGTCAGGAAAAGTCTCTTTTATTTAAAAAAAAGGCCTGAAAACACAAATTAGCTTCAGGGGGTTTTACAACTCTATGGCTTACAACACCATCTATCCTTAAACTGAATACAGTCATTCCACGAAGACTTCAGGAGAGCACTGAATAATTACATCACTCACATGATCCCTCACTGGCTTCCCACCCAGTGAACACTACCAATTCTTGGCTCCTATAGTTACTGTTACTAAGCTTGCCAGGATTTCCATTTATAGTCGTAATTGTGGCACATTAACCTCCTGAAATTCATTGTAATTGTAGGAGGGTCTTTTACAGGCTGGGGGTGAAAAGCAGAGAGAAATTAAGTTTGACTTAAATGTTTGTTCATTGTGGGATTATTTTGTGTAACTGGTAAAAATTGCTGGCATCATTTCGATTTTTATCACTTGCAGAAACAGAACAAATGGACAAAAATGTCAAGCTCTTGCAAAAAATCAAATTTGTGCCGGATCTTCATTCTGGCCATCACGAGACTGTAAGTTCACTGGAGCAATTGTAGCTAAGTTACACATCTCGGTGTTGATAAAATGACACTTCATGATTATATTTTTGTTTAGAGGAGAAAACAAGTGAACTTTAAAATCCATCCCATTTGTTATTAATAGATTAATGCTGGTAGAAAACTGTCAGGTTTTACCTCAAGGCGACTGTTGTATCTGCAGGAACGCTGAAATCTTCTCCAAAAAAAAAACACACACACACTGGAGTTTGGTTCATTATGAGGACATCTTGAAAGTTTTGCCTAATGGAGCCTGTAAGCCAGTTAAGTCTAGGATGAATTAACTTATCTTGCACAGATTCGATCTGACAGTGTGTGTGCGAGTGTGTGTTCATGCTCCCCTGTAAATCCTTCCTTTGATCCAATTTTGTGTTTCTTGTCTCTCTCTCTCTCTCTTAACTTCTGCCGCTTGTCCTTTCTCCACAACCTTCCCCATTCCTCGCATCACTGCATTTTAACCACAGTTACCTTTTTGCCTTCATGTTCTATTCATCGCTACTCCTCTCTGCCAAGATTGCCTCCACTCTCATTGACACCTCCTCTACCTTTTCAAACTTTTTTTTTTTTATGCCTCGCCCTTTCTGACCTCTCCTCACGCCTATGTTTGTCTCACCTCATAGTTAACATGTTATCTGTGAACCGTGGCAACCTGTAGCTGGATTGAGAATCAAACAGATTTTATCCGCACAGGAGGAAAATTCTCACTTCCTGCTCTTTACACCATGAAGAGGAGAAAAAGTATTTTTATGTGACTGAAGTCATACTGAGATAAAAAGGCGCATGCTGTGAGAGATGAATACTTAGGTTAATAAATAGAAAAAAAAATGTCAGCCTTCAGCTTTGTTCTGACTCATCAAAGTTGAACTGCAGGTATAGTCTGTGCAACATCCAAGGGCAGGTCATATCTACTGTGAAAAAGACTGTGCTTAGTTTATTTATACTCCTACTGGCTGTCCAGGTGAAGCCAATGTCTGATTAAAGTTAAAAAATAACTTGCTCTCATGCTTAATAGATACAAATCTGTCAGACATAAGAACAACTTATTACTTAATTTACTTAATAATGAGAGATTTTTTTTTTAATTTTTCACAACCTAAACGTTATTCTTATCAGTGGCAAATAACTTATTTATAAAGTATTAGTAAATGATTTACTATCATTAATAAATTGTTAATAAATCAATTAGTTACAAAATCATTAAACTCAAACCTCATTGGATTTTCTGGTGTTAAAGGTCCCGTATTTGACACTTTTCCTGTGTTTTATTTGAAGTGTTGACATCTCTTCTCTCAGGCGTCTCTCTGGAGCTCTAGCAACAACAGGTCAGTGAGCCAATCAGAAGAGAGGAGGCTCTGAGGGCTGGGCGGGGCTTTGGGTATAGCTGAGAGCGATGACTGCTTTATTGTGACATCACAAAGTTACAGAAATCCTGACGGCTGGTTTTAAGGCTCAGTTTCCGAATACAGGCTGTGTGCATTTCTCTGTGGACTGAGGCTTTGATACTTTCACAGTATTAATATAGAAGCTAGACCTGATCTATAATCAAACACATGGACATCTACCTTTAAACTATATGGGACCTTTAAAACCCATCTTGAATTATACTGTATGACATTGTGTATAATTTTATGGTTTGTTATAAAAGGAAATACATACATTAGTAAAACATCTAAGTCTTGAGTGAATGGTTTCGACCCAGGAATTAGCCATGACCAATGATCCTATGCCATCCATAGTTAAGTAAGTGGTTTTTATACGGGTCCCATCTGTCCCCTCAGAGGTGTCCTGTCCTCACATCCTCAGCCATGATGTCAGACTGACATTAAACTGAACTACGCCTCCCTCACCCAGAAGAACCATGACCTCACACCGGCCCCAGAAGAAAACTCTCACATTCATGCCCAGTTGCACAGACATGGATCAATGCCTTTGTGTGTGTCTCTCTCTCTCTCTCTCTCTCTGTCTCCTCTTTCTTAAGTTTTTGCGTTTCAATCTCGTGTGCTGTCCATCTTCTCTTCACATTATTGCATATCCATACCTCCTCTTTCTTTTCTTTCCTACACACACACACACACACACACACACACACACACACACACACACACAATATCTAGGCCAGTGTTCTGCTAACCCAGGTTAATGAGACAGATGGCAGAGTGAACGCCGTGGTGGAAGAGGGGGGCATCGGTTGCTGTGACACTGGCTGCCATGGGAGCATATGTGTCTGGGTGATGGCCCCTCGACTTCTGTTCCTCAGTCTGCGATGGCGATGGCAGGGAAATGGAGAAAAATGAGGCGAAACATCTGATGAAAACAAGAGAAGAGATTAAATCGGAGCTCAGACAGAGAAAACCCAAAGAGAGGCTGATAGGGATTCTCTTCATGGAAGGAAGAAGTACGAGTTGTTTTCTTCCCCGCACATCAGAGAGGCTGTATCTGCTCGACCTATCTGTGCTGCTGATATCCATACAAAAGTATAATTTACCGCAGCCTGCACCGCAACACAATCACAGCTCCCATCTAACTGTTCATGACGATAATCCGACCAAAGCCGGTTCAGGATTGCATCACCATACCATTCTGATATTTGCGTCATCAAACAGTCTTCCCGTTCCATATGTCACCTTTTGCTTTCTCCGTCACCTTAACCCGGTTCCTCTCTTTCACTCCCTCTGTTGTTTGCTCTGCAGTCGAGCTGCCTGCTCCATGCACCGTTCTCCTGGTGGGCCCGAGGCGGTTGTTGCATCAACCTCATTGGTTATGCAGTGAAAAGAGCGAGAGAGAGAAAGAGATGGGGAGAGAGTGAGTGTTTATGCCCTCCTGTTGCCTATCTAGTGGTTTTGGCAGGAGTCGCCCATTCCTGTGAAATGAGATTAGACTGAACAGCGGTTGTCATTTCTGCTTCTTAGCTTTGATCCATTTTGCAGTCAGGCAGAGAGTAGAGACACCTGAGGGGTCCTGCTTGCGTAGCTGGTGGACTGCCATGCTTCGCTCAACCACTCGGAGATCTCTGACGAATGCCAACGCCCAATCTGCGTTCACAACAGGGGTGTGTCCCCGCTCGCCGCCCTCCGTTCTTACATCTTCGCATGTGGCCACTGGACCAAATCTGTCCTTCTCTGTGTGTAACTGTGGACATCTCAGCCACATTCCCCCCGAGTCCTCCGCAGAAACTGATCAAGCAAAGACTGAGAGGCAACAGAGAGGGGGGGGGGGGGGGGGGGGGGGGCAGCACGAGCTCTGTAATGAATCAAGATGATTAAACAGATGAATGAAGAAGCGGACGATGTGTGTAAACGTAGCACAGTCTTCACTTGTCTCAGTCTTGTCCAAGATTCGAGGTTTTCCCATGAGTTTAAAAACTATCACTATCTCCAGTTTCCCAGGAAAACGAGGAGTTCTCCTTAAAAATTATCTTTAATTTTAAACACAAACTTGCAGGTTAATTATCGTAACATGTTTATCATAAATTCCCAGATGCTACTCTTTCATGTTCAGAAGATTATGGGGTCGTTTTGAAGCAGAATAGAGGTTTTCAAACTGTGATGCGTTCCCATAGCGGGGAGAGTGACGGGTGCGTGCAGGTGCATTGAAAGGTGAATAGGAAGCTGTTTGCTGGTGCGCGGATTCGTCCTGCCCACCGACATGATCGTAGCTGCTGTGACGAGCATGGAGGCAGTAAAGGTACTTTAAGGCCCTTATCACCAAATTGCTGCGATTCCCATAGAAATTCACTCTCCTTTTCAGAGTCATAACTCATAACTACTTGACTGTCATTATCTCCAGTGTCCATTGTGACCAAACATCTTCCGTTTGCCAAAATGTAAACAATTGTCCATCCCTCCCTTCACTGGCTGTACTGGGTAATTTAGAGTCACCATTAACCTAACCTGAATGCAGAGCCAGGGACAACACACACAATCCACTCAGAGAGGCCCCAGACCAACATTAAGTTGAAGACATCAAGTTGTTAAAACAGGCCAAACTCCTGCGCTCAGAGCTTCTGTTGGATGATGCTTTGCACTCAGATTTGGGGATGGAGGCTTCCATGTCTGATTACAGCAATAATAAACACTGAGTTTTCTTTTTGCTGGGAGCTAGATAAAGAAGATTGATACCACTGTTAAATCTGTAGCTGAAACCAGCAGCTAGCAACAGGAAACGGGTTAAGTGTTAGCCTGTGTTGAACTAAATTCACCTACGCTTCCACATATGAGGGTCACCGATTAACACTTTACCTTGTGTGTTTAATCTGTACAAAAAATGGAAGAGTAAAAACGGCAGGTTGCTTCTAGGCCGAGCACAAGCGTGAGGCTGATATCAATGTGATAAAATGATAATATCACTGGATTACATGCTGCATCATTTCCTGTGAAGCCCCTCATACATATGAAGGCGAGGTGAACCCCGTGCTGCAGTCATGGACGCTACAATGAGAGCTGCCATAGAGAGAGGAAATTACAGGATGTTCAACGTTGAAATATCTGTTGCAGAAAAAAATCTGATTATTAATAGTCAAAGATTGGGTTTGATTTCAATTTAAGGATTATAATAACTTGAATTGACTTTTAGAGGAGGTACCAGGCACAAGCTAAAAACCCCAGATTCATGCTGTTGTTCTTCTGGGGAAAGAAATGAAAGATTGTAGAAAGGTTTTTTCAGGATGTTCCATGTTTTCAGCTGCAGGTGCATCCTTCAGATGACCCTGTGGTAAGTGGGATGGGACAAAATCGATCATGGCGCGCAAAAACAATGTAACAGGACCAAGAGGGAGGTGGAGAAGGAAATACAGTGAGACATAAAACAGCTAGCAGTCCCACTGATGCTGGTTTTTGAGGAATGTAACAGAGCAGATTTGGAAAAACGGGGGCATGAAATTGAACTGGATAAAAATGGAAGGGGAAAGACAAAGAATAAATAACCTACTTTTCCTTCCAGTGGGAAAAAGACAATGAAAGGTGAACGAGAATAAGCGAGATAAAGAAAGAAAGAGAGGGATTAGTGATGCTGCAACACAATGATGAAGAGGTTTTGCTTCTGTAAGATGGAATAAATCAATGCTCTTTAGTGTATACAGTAACAATATAATACTCCAAACAAGAAGCAGGATAACAGTGGCTATGATTTGCTCAGTGTAAGAAGGGCATCTCCGTGTGTATTTCATCATGTGTATGCACGAGTGGGCGTGCTTTTGCACATTCCTGCGTTTGTGTGGACGGAGTAAGGACCGTGCGAAGTGCCCTATGTCCTTGTGAATGCATTCGTGTTTGCATTGAAGTCTTGTGTGCCCGTCCATCCACGACTGAGGTCGTGTTCTTTCCTCAGTCGACATCCTTTCATCATGTCGGCGGATTGAAGTGCGTTCTGCTGCCTGTGTTCAGTCTGTTCCCTCAGTCGCTCTCCTGGACTATCAGTCTCCTGTGAGCAGCCGTTCCGCACACTCAAAATCCTGGTGAAACCGCATGTCAGCGAAGGTGACGGTGATGCACTCGGACAGGTGCAGTGTCTTTCGTATCATCCATCAGCCCAAATCTCACATATACACAGCATTGCAGGGATTGAGGTTGCTGTAGATGATGACAGATAATGGGATGCCAGTGACAGCGAGGCATCTCTTTGTACTTTACACATGAATAACTTCCCCAGTCTTGTCGGAAACATTAGGTCTTATGGCTGCAGAGCTGTGTTTCACAGAAATGAGTCTGCAGTTGGTCCGTACAATGCTAGAGCTGTGGCGTATACTTTCATTAGGGTAGATGTGAGAGAATCTCACCAAAAAGGCTTTCTGCTAAATAATTCATTTATGAGTGATCATCTTTCTTGCCTTTTAAAGTTTAGCAGTCATTACGTAAGACTGCTGAGAGACGGGAGTAATTTCACACGGCAGCTCTGATGGTAGAAACTAAAAACTGCTTTTTTCTTTAATGGGATATTAAAATCACCTCACCTCCATCTGGTGCTCCTCTTTCTGAGACGTGATCATACTGACAACTGTAAAGCTAACGGCATAGGTGCAGCTAGGCTAACACAGTAAGCATGAGCTCCACTCTGAAGGCTTTTCTCACTGGTGTAAAGTCGGCGGGGGCTTCAGCTGCAAGAAGGTGGCGCTGCGTATTTCTGTGCAACAGTCTTGACATTTGAGTAAAAATCTAATGGCAGTTGTGGAGTTGTTTGTTTATTTTGCCAGGCTTGATGAAGCAGATTAACTGAGTTTTTGAGTGTTAAACTCTTCATGAATATATATAGTTTCTCCCCAAGACTTCAGTTTATTTAGTCATCAATATTTAATGTTTCTGAGAAATACTTAATATTTTAAAGCGTGTTCTCAGGGGCTTTAAGACTTTGCATCTCCACAGTCGCCAATACACTATGAAGTGTCAGCCATACATACCAAGACCATTAAAAAAATGTAGGACATTGTGAGCTTTCGAAAGATGTGGGTTAATTTTTAGGATTAGGATTTATGTAAGAACCCAGTCTAAGTGCCTCTTGCAGCATTAGTCCATTTTATGTAATGGCTCAGAGTCGAGCAAACATTGTATTCCTCTCTGTTTCCATCTGTTGCCTTCTGTTTGTTTAGTTTTTTTCATCACTAACACGGGCTGAACAGTGTCAGTTGCTATTTGCAGAAGGGAATACTAATGGAGGCAATCTGCATCTCGCTGCTCTGCTGCAGTGCCATCGCTCAGGCTGATTCCAAGATGCTTGATTTGTCCCTCACAGCGTTATTGACATCATTACCACACGAGGATCACACGACAGCTTGTTTGTCTTCTGCATCCTCTCCTGTCTTTTGAATAACTCTGTGCTCCAGACAGTCTTCCAAATATAGGAAACGCTAGTGGAGCTGGTTTCACACAGTCGTTTTTTTCTTTTCTCCAGCGTCTGAATGTGCACGTCCACTGTGTAATCAATTATTTATAAGATTAAAATATAATAATGAATTATAAATGTATTTATTTATCAAAAATCTTTTATTTCCTCCTCTTCTTCCTTTTTTAATAGTGTTCCTCTAATCGCTCCTGCTCTCTTCATTCCCCCTCTCCCACTGCTCCTCTGTCATCTCCACGCTCCTCTCCATTCATCTCATTGCTCTGAGTAAAACATCCCTGCTTATTGTCTTCTAAAGGACACGTATTCATAAAAAAAAGGGCCAGTCTGAACGCACACTCGCATTTGACTAACACTCGCTGACACAAATGGAGATCTCATTACTCACATGCACGGAGCAGAATCCTCATGCAGACAAAGAGAGGAAGAGTTAATCATATCTCATGTCTGTATAAATGTTTCATTCCTTCACTCGTCCCTTGTTCTGCACTGAAATCATGCATGTGAGTATGTATGTAATGCATTGTCCTCATCTACACTCTTTTTTTTTTCGTCCCTAATCTTGACACTCATCCTGCAGTGACACAGCATTACAGCAGAAATCATTGTATGTCCTGGAATGACATGTTTGTGGGCGCATCTGCATTGTCAGTGTGTGTGTGCAGACGATGTAGGATGAGCAGTTTAATTTCGAGGAATTATAATCCGCTCGCCCCTAAACTGCAGTGACAACCTCGTCGTATTTAACCGTGAATCCTTGAGGGGGCAGTCGGGCCAGAGGCAAGGAGCCCGAGCACATCCCACTGCAGTGGAGGGAGATCATTTAGAAATGCTGGTTCAAATAATGCGCTACATTATTCAAACACACACACGCCATCCGCGCATGAATAATTAATTCCTGCAGTATTACCCTAACCCTGTCACCTTTCTACCTTCCCCATACTGTTCCCCTCTTGGTTCCTCACTCTTACTTTTCCTGCTGTGTACTCCTGCTCTCACCTTTTCACTTAATCCTTCATAAACCCTCCTGCTCTTATCACCAAGGGCAGAAAAGAGAGGGGGACAATGGCGCAGTAAGTTTGTGTAGTTTTTTAGCAGAGTGGTGTCTGCAGATATTTCGTCCCTGCATCAATCAGAGTAACCCTGGGAAAATGGGAACTTATATTTTTTTGACGCATACATAAGGATTACAAGTGGATACGACTAAACAAATGATCAGTATTTAAAGACAAGACTGAGGCTGAGCCAACAGATTAAGCCATGCTCTTGCTTCAACAGAAGTGAGTAAGCTGTATTAATTTATAATCTTTAGCTTCAATTCAATACAAAGGGAGAAAGTTCTGTTAACTTGTGAAATGGCAGAAAACCAACTTTCAGACTGTTTACACTGTAAAACCTCATCATCAGTCAAATTAACTAATTAACGAATCATGAAATCAGTGTAAAAGAATTTTTTGTTTGTTTGTTATGTTTCATTTTAATGTGTCTCAGATGAGTCGTGTGATCTTCTCTTTAAAGGAGCCATTTGTAAGTTTTTGCTATCGCTACGTAGCCGTAGCACGTAGCCAACATTAGCATTAATGGCTGTTTACTTCCCTGTGTAGAAGAAAGAAGTTCAGCATCAAACTTCATTCCTTTACTCACCAAGAGCTGTCTCCAGAGGTGGAAAGGCGACACCAGTGTTACGTCTTGTGTCCGTCATGACAACGATGGCTGAAGCTCTTGTCAAGCGCCAATCACCCATCACCTGCTCCCGGCAGGAAACCACGTTCGGCAGCAGAGAAAACTTTAAACAAAATAACAACCGTGCAACAAACCATAATGAGGATACCTCTCCATTTCACTACTACCTGCACTTGCTGATCTAATCCTAATTGGTAGCATTACAGACGACATTGACTCTGTAGCTAAATGCGATAACTAGCAAAGGCTGTATAAGCTAGATGACGTAAGTTTTTGGGGTTTATTTGCTTTACTGATAACAACTGAAAGCAACCTGTACAAGCATCTCAATGTAATCAACTCAGAGCTTCTCAACCATGTTGATTACGGTGGTTGGACAACAGGAGGAAACTGTTTTGAGAGACTTTAGAGTGTAAATCAATCCGAAATTGTAAAAGTGGAGGATTTTATTACTGACTGTCTAAAGAGTCCTATCACATGCACATATGAAGCATTCTCAGCGAATAGCTGTAGTCTACAAAAAGGGCTTGTGGGGCAGTAGTGTATGCTTCCAAAAAGGCCTACCACCCACGGCTTTACAGCTTCGCCCGAGGCAAAAGTGTTGAAGAGCACTTGTCCATGATTGACAGCACACTACCATTATCTCACATTTTGTGGCATATACATGCTCAGACCCTCCGCACACCAGCAGTCCCCATAGAAACAGCCTCTGTGTGTCTTTTAATTGCCCCGTAAATGGTTGTCCACAGTGTGACAGTGTGTCCCCCGAACGTCTCTGATTTGAAGCCACTGATTAAAACCCCTCGGCTTTGATTTCATGCTCGTATTAGTGTTTAGAGGGTTGCCATGGAACACCCACCGGGGTCCTGTTTCACTAATGGAAGAAAGCGCTCGGCTGGGCACGGACTTCACAGCACTGCTGCACTGACCGGGCCCGTGCATGTTATTAACTCATTTGACTTGGCTGGACCCGCTCAAGTGCTTAGAAGAACAAGACTCAACTGAAACACGATCACGATCATTTTCATCCCCCTTTGTCTCTCTCCTGCACTGCCTTCCTTTCATTCTGTAGTTCTTTCATTTCCTTTTGCTTGCCCTCCTCCGACAGCAGTGATTCAGACACTGTCGCTGTGCGGGATAAATGGGGGGGGGGAGATTATGTTAAATACGGAAGGAGGAACAATGAGGTTGATGGGTTTGTGGAACACGGTCAGCGTTAAAGTGGGTTCCACTTGCTTCTCAGCGGAGCATGGAAATTGTCAGGATGAGTTAACTGTAAGCATATCTCTGTCATAGATGGTTATTCAATGAGGGAGCTAAGTTTTAGTCGGTGCCAGCTCGGAGTGCTGTGGGCTCTCATACAGATGAGTCTCACAGTCGCAGTCCATTAAGGGATCATCAGCCTGGAGAGGCGCCGCCGTTCAGACTCTCAGGGAGCGAGCTGAGCACCAGTCACCTGACTGGAACCCCCTGCCACGAGCCTGATGCTCCTCACAAAGACAACAATAAAACTGTGAGCACCCTGGAACAATGGCTGCTATTTTTGATCACAGAAACCTGCAGACTGCGCCGAGTATACATCTCTATCCGACCACAGCCAGTCCACGCTGACTAAAACAGATGATCAGAGTGTCTAATTAGACCCATTTGCACCGTGAGCTCTGACATTATTAGTCAAGCTAAGAGACCTGAGCAGTACTGGGTCAGTCATGGTCACCTTCATAGTTGAGCTGCACCTTCACTGTGGTCAAATGATTCCTCTCTGTGAAGCTGTGCACTGTTAAGAGTTGTTGAAGATAAACATTAGTCTAATGTGAGCCATGTGTGGACAACACCTGATAATCTGTAATCTTTATATTTAATAATCAGCCTCATTTCAGTGCTATTTATTCCTACCTGTCCAATTATTATTCGTTTTAGCCATAAACTTAAAAGATCTGTAATGTATTTGTAACATGAATGCATGTACAAAATTTCATGGCGATCTATCCAATAGAGATTGGGACGTTTTACCCGAAACAACCTCATGGTTGTGCAAGGCGAGAGGTCAGGGGTTCACCAAAATCAGCAGGAATCATCCTCTGGGGACCATGAATGTCTGTGAAAATTTCATGTCAATCCATCCAGTAGTTGTTGAGATTTTTCAGTCATGAAATTCAGCGGTGGACCGAAAAATGCAGAAAATAAAGACCCAGGTTGAAAAAAATGTGTACCATCATCACTGCAGTTACACCCGTCATTAATTAAACCAGTGGATATGTAGTTGTTGCTGAGGCTGAGCGTGACCTTTTGACCTCTCTGTGTGTTCAGGTGTGAATGTTGTTGCAGCAGTGTGTTGCATAACCCTAATATGGCTGCTAACATGATACAATAAATTCAGTCTACCGGGTGTACCATTAAACGGTGTTGTGTGTAATCAGTGTGTTTGCTGTGTGTGCACAGATTCTTGTTGGAGAGCTGTGTGCCTTCTTCACCAAGGCAGAAGGAACCCAGGAGAAGACTATTGTCACTGCAGACTGCTGCTACTTCAACCCCCTGCTGAGACGCATAATACGCTTCCTAGGTGAGCACGCTGGTTTGTATTACACAGCCTCTCTGCTCTTCACAGGCCGGCGAAAGGGCATTTTCTGTGTCTCCCTGTGTGTGTGGTGTTGTCGGGACGAGTGAAAGACAAGATGAAAAAGATCAAAACAAAACTAAAAGAAAAGGTTAACTTGTAAGAACGTGACCTGCTTCACTTCCGAGTTTGCAGACGTAGCTGTTAATTGGATAATAAACTGCGATATAACCCTTTGGGATAAGATATACAGGGGGGATGGCAGCAACACACTTATGAATATTAAGCAGTCTGCACATTTGCATGTTAAGCTGAATCAGCTGGGGCGAAGGCTTCTGTTGCGATTTCAAACCTCAGGTGATAATAATGTGTTGAGGCTATTTTAAGAGGAAAAACTCATTACCACCTGTTTAATATCCCAGTGCTGTTACGTGTTTTGATATCACTCTCTGTCAAACATGAAATACGTTTTTCTTCATCTTCTGACATACTGTATGTTTGAACTTTTCTCTCCCACATAACTCTACTTTTTATTATTATTATTTATTTATTTTCCTCCACTTATCTGTCACCTTTCCCACAATTTTCCCACCCACTAACCAACTCTCCCTCATACCTGCGTCCAACCCAGGTGTCTATGCCTTCGGCCTGTTCACCACCACCATCTTCGCCAACGCCGGCCAGGTAGTGACAGGAAACCAGACGCCTCACTTCCTGTCTGCCTGCCGACCAAACTACACCGCGTTAGGCTGCCAGTCCACCATGCAGTACATCACAGAGCGCCGCGCCTGCACGGGCAACCCGCTGATCGTCATGTCTGCACGCAAATCCTTCCCGTCCAAGGACGCGGCGCTCAGCGTCTACTCTGCAGTGTACACAGTGGTAGGCTGGAGCATGCTGGACCGGATACTTTGTGCTTCTGTAAATGCATGTTCCCAACTGAAACCCTGCTTATATCTCCTCTAATGAGCATTTCTTTTCATTTGTACTGAAATATTGAGCTTCAGAGTAGTTTGATCATTTGCAGTACATGTCAGTGAATATGACGCTACCACCAGCATCTGTCTTAGCTCAGCACCAAAACTGGAAACAGGAAGATGAAGCTAGCATCTAACAAAATCCACCTACCAGCTAAAGCTCACTAATTAACCCCTCGTTATCATGTTTATTTAATTCACACAAGAACTGAATGAACTGAACGAGATATTACGCTGTTTCCCCTCAGTTCCAGTGTTTGTATTAAGCAGCTGGATGTAGCTTCACATGTAGCGTACACACTTCAGTAGCATTTTCTCATCAATCTTAAAGCATATTTTCCTAAATGTCTTTTCCTTTAAAGTGAACAAAAGTGATGATTTTGCCTTTTTTTTTGTGAGTGTGTAAATGTCACCATCATAAACTACAGATTGAGGCTGAAGCAGTGTCATAGAGCCAATATTTTAGCCCCACGCTTATTCAAAGTACTTTAGATTGAGTAGCTAGGTGGGCACGGTCACTGGTGGGAACTTTTCTCAGTGCACTGGAATGAACGACGATTTAAAAATGAAGGTGTGTTCAGACTGAATGCAAAGCAGATTTTCAGCTTGTATTATTCAAGTAAATTTGATCTGCTGAAGTGTTTTTTTGCAGCCCGTGTTTATTTGCCCCAAACAGACGATGTACAAAGACGTTAGTCGTCACTGGCTAGCAACCTATTCACCGACTGTTTGCCATGTTGTACTTGTGCTGATCTCAGATACGTCCAAGAACCCCAAAGCCCTTCTCATTTAATTTGTTTTCTTAGAACTTTTTTTATTCGAGCCATAAAGCCTCAGGATAATTAACTTCTTACTAACTAAATGTTTTCGACTTGTATAGATGCTTCCTCACCTCGGTGGGTTTACCCCGTTTGTGTCCACCTGCTTCTTGTGCTATTTTTATTTGAGGTTTCACTGCCTCTAAAGTTTGTGTTCAGTCTGAGCACATCTTAAAAGAACTCATCCATAGCAGTCGTAAACCTACTGTCCTTTGTTGAGATCATTTTCAGTCTTGTTCATCTTTAACCAGCCAGTAAAAGGAAGAAATTCTGTTTCCCTGCACTTCGTTAACTTGTATCTGAAAAACCAAGTCCTGTTGTAATGACACATACACGCTTGTGTGGCTTCCTGTATTTGTTGTACCCTACTGTGCGCGACCTCCTCTGTGCCTCTCTGCAGATGTACGTGACACTGGTGTTCAAGACCAAAGGCACGCGGCTGACCAAGCCCACCATCAGCCTCACCCTGCTCTGTCTGGCCATGCTGGTGGGCGTGGTCCGGGTGGCTGAGTACCGCAACCACTGGGCCGACGTTCTCGCTGGATTTTTCACGGGGGGAGCCATAGCTGTGTTTTTGGTGAGTCTGGAGAAAAATAACCCTGAACGTTAGCGTCTGTACACAAACTAATAACTAACTCCTCCTCCCGCTCTCTATCTCCAGGTGACTTGTGTGATTAACAACTTCCAGCAGTTGCAGCCCAGTCTTCCTCCACCGCGATCCCAACGCCCAGAGTCCATGCTGGGCATGCCCATGGTGACGCTTCCCTGTGTGGAGAGTCCACTCGAAAAGTTAAGTGGTCCTCAGGTAAGGGGCGGGGGTGGGTATGAGGCACGGCTGCGCTCACTAAAGAGGGGCAGAGATACACACCCCTTGTCTCTTACCTGAGTCCGTTGTCGTCCTCCTCTTTTACCCCTCCAAAAAAAGAACAAAACCCCAAACATGCATGCTCCAACCCCCACCTGCACCCCCGGCCCCAACAAAGACACCCAAGTGAATCCTTTAAATCTCCTTGTTCCAGGCTGATCACACAGCTGAGAGTTGCTGTACTGGTGTGAAATGAGCCGTGGTTAAATTCCAGCCAGAGGATTGAACAAACTGTAGTGCGAGTGTTTGCTTTAGAAAGAGGCGCTGCCCCGTCTCCTAAACACCACGGCCGTTACACATTTCCTTGTTATCGGGGATTTAGAGAGTCACTTAATCTCTTTGAGCTGAGTCAGCAGTTTGGCTGACACACTTGAGGTGTAATTTACCGTTTGGATATAAAGCAAAGCAGATGGCTGGAGGGAAAACTATGAATTCAGCCACAGCTTTAAAAAGAACAAAAAAAACAAAAAGAAAAATAATAGTAAAAATGTCACAGCCATCGCGGAGGTCACCTCAGGTTATATCTTCTCTTCAACAGAGCTGCGTTTTAAAAGAGCTTTTCTCCGGGGAGGAGCGGCAGTGTAGCACGAGTCCACGTCCGAGTCTTTAGGAAGATGTCTTGCGTCCTCTGTGGTCTGTCACTGTCACTAACCCTCACCTGACTGCCTCTTTTCCTCTGTCTCCCACCTTGCCTCTCTCCTCTCAATCTGCTCCCTTTGTCCCTCACTCTCCTCCAGCATCCCGCACTCACCTCCCCCTCCCCACTTTACAACACCTACGTCCAACCATTCTGAACAACTTTAAAAACCCCTCTCTGCCCGTCATCGTCACTCCTCACTACCTCCGTCATCCGTTGCCTTATTTCTGTTTTTGCTCTGTTACATCTGTTTCCTCCTCCTCTTCCTTCTCCTCCTCTTCCTCGCCCCCCTCCCCCCTCATCCCCGTGCATTGCTCTTGATTATTCTTTTCTTCACTTTTTCTCTTTTCCTTCGCCTTCTCTCTGCCCCGTCCTCTCTCTTTCTCACTCCTCTCTTTCCCCTGCAGACTCCGCGGGGATCTCCGTTCACCGAGATCACATGACCATCAGCCCTATCGGTTCCCCGCCACCCCCGATGTCCTCATACCGTCTCGCTCCATTTCCAGCGAAGTCTAGACCAGTCGGAGCAGCACTCGCCGCACTGTGCCGCCCATCCGGCTGGGCGGTACGCAACGCTGCACCGCTCCTATTCCACGCAGGTCTAGACCTCTCCTAACACACAAAATACAACACACACACACACACACACCTACTTTCCTGTTGCCGTCTCAAACCCTGGGGAACCGATAGGCAAACTCTTCAAAGACTTTCTCTTTGCTGGACTCCCAGTGAAGTAAAACGCTGAACATTCAGTACAGAGTCAGGTACATTTTTTTCTTTTTTTTCCATTTTGAATATTTCAATTGAAGACTTTTTTTTGTATAAACGATCATGTGAAGCTCACTTTCATCTTCAGTGGTGTGCTCTATGAGGAGAAACACGTCAAACTGTGACCACTGAGAATGTCCACCAGTTTTTTGGGGGGGGGTTTTTCTCCCCCTACAACTGTATGAATGAGTTTTCATCCATTTTGAAGGAGGCACATGTTGAAAGTTGAAAGTTAAAACGTGACGGCGAACTTCCTGTCCGACCCCCTGGACACGGCCTCTGATGTGTGCTGCCGGGAGGTCGCCATGTTGGACCAAAGAAACCCGCTGAAGGATATGTGTGCTGCTGAGATTTACCCATAAAAACATCCTTTTAGCAAGCCATACACACACACACACACACACACACACACACACACACACACACACACACACACACACACACACACACACCACACTCACTCTACTTCTCCCCAATGTCTCCATCCCTCACCCTTCCTCCTTATCTCGTCCCATTCACTCACTCACACACACAAACACACACACACACTCACACACACACACACACACACACACACACACTGTAGTCTGAGTAGCAGTGCCCCAGTCAGCTCTGCATGAGGTTTACTCAGATCAAAGGATTCATTTCATATCTCTCAGCAGAAGCACCAGACAAAAGCAAACAGGATGAAAGTGCAGACATCTTCACTTGGCTATCGTCTTCATGTTTTTTTTTTTTTCCTCTCAGATGGTTGCAGCGTCGCCAAAACCTGATGAGAAATACAAACACATTTGATAAGACAAAGCCAAGGTCCCAACTGCAGGTGGCACAACAGTGAGCCAAATAAAGTGCATCACATCCAGGAGCAAATATTTGTTTCTTGTATTCCTTTGAGACGAAGAGATTTCATACAAAACACTTTCTGTGACGCCGACAGACTTATTTTTATTTTTTTTGGGGTTGTTTTATTTCGCTCTGGAACGGCGTCACTCACCCTGAACTGGAATTTCTTTTCTCACCGAATCTGGAAAAGGTTTACTATAATTATGTAATTATTGTGATTAATTTCTGAGATTTTATTCATAGATTTATCTATCGACATGTACATACGATGTGGTCGCCATAAGCGCTACACGTGGCGTGACAGTTTTGCTGATTTTGATTTGCACACTCCCTCCAGTCCATGTTTATTTTTTAAATCTTTTTTTATTACTCACCCTTCCTCCTTCTTCGTCTCCAAACATCTTTTTACAACTTCTGTTTCACTCTCTTTCTCTCTCTGTGTGGCGTTGGTATCTTGACTATCACTGTGCTGTGAAATGTTTCCCTCTGCTGGACCACACACACACACACACACACACACACACACACACACACGCACGTACACACACAACAAGAGTAAAGACCTGTTTTAAAGAGCACACATAGTTAAACATATTCCAAAGCACACACCTGCACAATCACACTTGCGTCCCCCTGACCTAGTTGTTACTGTACATCCCTCCCCCTCCACTTTCTATCAATGAAACTTGTTTGTATGATACTGTACATAGCTCTTTTTTGTATTGAGAGTGTGATTTTTACACAAGCATCACCAACACTCAAGTGTAAAGACTACTGGGGAAAATCTTGCATTTATTATGATGACAGAGAACAGTGTGTATGAAGGTACTGAACCGCTCTGAACCGACACTGGATCAGCTGGAAAACGTCCACATGACTCGCTCTTTGTATCGGACTCCTGTACTTGCTCGCTGGACCAAGCTTAAACTGGGAGAGCTGTTTACACCCAGTTCAGATACCGTGTGTTCAAAACTTCATGAGCTTGAAAAGCGCTTTCTGTCTTGAATTTTCATATTAGCATAAATGGTGGACGTGGATACTATTTTCCCTTTTTTTTTGTTTTTGTCATCAAATCTACAGACGTGTGTGGTCATATGTCGGGTCAGAGTCAAGTGTAGAAGTCAACAAAGCTAGCACGAGGCACGCTAACTAATCACAGCATAGATGTTAAAGCAGCATTATTTACATATTAACACTTTATCAACGGGTTTATTTTAACACGTTAGCTAAAAGTTGTCTTTTCTGACACTCGGCAGCCACAGAGCAACACGAGGTTTCATTTGTGTTAATCATGCAGAGGAATGTAGTCACTCTTGTGTTACACCTGTTGCACCTTAGATCTGACACCTGCGTGCTTTGTTTGGAAATATATCTAGAAAGATGATTTTCTTTGCAATATAGTCTACTGTATGCGCGACTGTTAGCTAACACATTAACCATAGCTGTCAAAGGCTAATGTGTTAGCTAACAGCCACGCATACAGTAGACTATCTTACAAAGAAATCATCTTTGTTGTGTTTGCGTCGGAGTAAGGTAATGACATCATGTCATTGTCGTGTTTTTACAGTGACCACAACTAAATCGTTTCATGCTGCTGTAACATCCATGTTGTATTTTTGTTAGCTTGTCCAATGTTAGCTACGCTGACTTCAACATTTGGCTGTGTGAGCTAACGTAAGACCGTGAGCGTGTCTGTAGTTTTCACAACAAGAAAAACTAACTTAGGTTTACGTCCACTCTTGGAAAACACAAGATAAAAAAGTATCACCTTTTGGGACTATGGTGGCTCTGTAGAAATCTATAAACCAGGAAGCTGGTAACTTTTTTAATATAACTTCTTCTTCTAAGCGACAGCCATGTGGCCATACTGTCCTGTGTGTGCAGGATAGCCATCAACTATGTGCTGTATTACCCTGACGTTTTATCCAGTGGATGCTAAGCTCTGTTATCTTATGTGAGAAAGAAGACGTAGAGATTTACTGAGCTTCTTGTACTTGTGAGAAGTTTGATTTCACTGTTTGATGGGGGAAAAAATGATAATCTGGTGGCCCAGAGAGCCAGGGCAGACATACTGTACCACTTACCTACAAAGTTGTGAATTTGACTCTGACACATGACCTTTGCTGCATGAGATCTCTTTGTTCCCTCATTGCTTTGTAGTCTTTAATGTCCCAGCGAAGCAGAAATGCCTTGAAATAAATCTTAATGGAAAAAATGTGATAAAAGCTCCTTCAATACAGTGACAGTCTGAAATCCTAAGTGCAAGTGCAAGTGCAAGTTTCTCATTTGTGCAAAATCTCAGTAACTCTTCACCAATGCGCTCAGTCAGCATCTGAATCAGTGTTCACTGTGTGAGCGCTGCTGTAGTACAAGAAATTCATGAATGGGATACATACAAACACCAACAGCAAAAACAGCCTCCAGAAAGAGCCAGACTTTCCTCAGATCAGAGTACGCTCTCCTCTGGTTCTACTGTCAACACCATAGCTTTACTTTCCTGTAAAGTCTAGTAACTCATGTTTTAAAATCAAAGAACAAACACGCCGCAGTTGACTGACATGTCAATAAAAAGCACCGATCTCCTTCAGATCTGCAACTCTGAAAGAGAGAGAGAGAACACATTTCCTTTGATCCTGTTGCAGCAAACCCTCTGTTTTGTAAAGATTAGTGTGATGAGAACAATAAATGGATATTGCAATAAGAAAATCTGTCCGTGTCAGTTTGCGCTGTTTGTTTTGTTACACTACTCACACAGTGATTTGGTGTGTGTGTGTGCTCCGGTGTATCTGTGTTCATCTCGTGTAGGTACACACCGGTGTACTGTGTGTGTGTGTGTGTGTGTGTGTGTGTGTGTGTGTGTGTGTGTGTGTGTGTGTGTGTATGTATGTGTGTGTGTGGGGTTAATTTGCGTCCGTCTTCTTTCTATTTATGAGGCGAGGAGACTTGACAATCACCTGGCACCAACAATGATCGGCTGATTGGACAACTGCACGAACAAGCAGCTGTACAGGTGTTTCTAATCACGTGCCTGATGAGCGTCTGTCAAACTAAATTTAGTGGAGTAAAAAGTATAAAGTTTCCCTCTGAAATCTTGAAGAGTAAAGACATTTTTTACCTTTTTCACCATTGTCTGTTCCATCATTTTAGTTAAACAACTACTCCAGTGATATAATATTACGTTTAGTGGATGTTAAGTTGAGTGATTGATTAAAAATAGATGCGGCACAAGGCGAGATATCTTCGTTTTTAGTCCCTTTGCATCGATCAAACTCCTAAAAAGACTTGATTTAAAAAAAGAAGAAGAAAATCATCAGGGTTATTTTCTCAGACAGGTTCCTGCAGCCGTTCTCTCCGGCTGAACAGCTCTCATCATGACTGGTAAACTCTTCCTGTTAAGGAAGACCCACTGTGTGCTGTGACAGGCTCAGCACTGCCATCATGTGGTTTAGCGTGTTCTCACCCGCACGCTTTAGACGAATCTGCTGCAATCTGGATAATGATGCATCATGTGAGATTAAAAGCGGGAAATGTCATATCTCTGCAAATTCATCTATTCTATATGATTTTGCAATTCCATAACTCTCCCATATGGATTATAAAAAAAATGTGAAATATGATTAATACAGGTGATTTGTGCAGGGAGTAACAGGATGTAAACAAATCACATCAAATTTAAAGATCAAACTAATGTTCACACTCAGTTTCTGTCTGGTTAAATCTAATATATTATAAGCAGGAATTTCTTTCCTCTGTAACTCTCAAGAGATTATGCATTTGCAGGTTAAATCCACAAGATGGCAATGTACGTCATAGACATGTACAGTATATGTTGTGAGGGGGCTAAATTCTACCACAGCACTCATCTTTTCAGACATCTTACACAAAGAGATGTCTCAAGCTGTGCCATGAAATGAAATGAACAATTAAACAGCAGCTAATGAGGAGATCTGCACCTGTGTATGCTAATGAGACATAATGAGATCCATTTTCTTAATGTCACAGATAATGGAAAGAATTACTTATACGTCTGCGTCTGTACACCCTTCGCTCTGCGCGCTTGATTTCCGCAGCAAGTGCCTTTTTGACTCATTTTCAGGAAATTCGCCGCCATAAAACACAGGGAACGTTATCCATGAATTACAGTGAAATGCTGATCAAAGAAACCTTACAGTACAGCTGACACTAATTGCAGCCAGCTCAATTCTCCAGACTTTAGAGAGATGCACCTGCAATTCCTAAAAAACCCTCTGCTTGACTGAATTTAAACGACCACCAAAACCTCCCAGTCAGAGAGGTTGAAAGGATGACGCTGTTTCCCTGGTGAAATCCCACCTGCAGTGTCTTTCTGTCTCCTTTTTCTTCTTCCTCTTCTTCTTCTTCTTCTTCTTTTTTTTTGCCCATACAGGCCTCATTAGTGTGGGCAGCACAACTCTCCTCTGTTAGTTTGCTGGGAATTTTAATTCGACAGTGTTCCTCTCTGCATTCCAATCACAAGACTTTTCTGGTAATTTTAGGTAATTTTACTTTCAACCAGCACGCTCTTTTGGTTTTGAAGGTAAACGTGATCGGCGTGACCAAACGCTTTAACACAGTGCTGAGTGGTTTACAGACTGTGGGTGAAGGTGCAGGTAAGGGGAGGGAAGCTGAGAAAAGAGACTAGACAATATGAAAAATCTGATATTACTATGTTTTGCCTTTGTGGAAAAAGAAAAAATCTGATATTACAGCCTTTTTTTCTTCTGAGTGCATTCCCATAAGTAGTGAATGAGGCATGTTAGAAGAGAATAACCAAGACAAAACACCATTAAATGAAGATGATAAGTACATACATAGAGCCAGTATCTTTAAATTGGATTGTTTGTCACAGGGAAAATTAACTAAACATAGATTTAAAGCTAGAAGAAAGTAGAAGAAAGAAAATAATTAAATAGATTTACTGTGAAATAAAGAGAAAGTTACAGTTAATACGTTGGTTTGTAGTTGCAGCGGGGGAATCTGGACCCATTACCTCGGCATTAAAGCTTTAACCCTTGAAATGATACCAAGAGGAAAATCATAAGTTTTCAGGCTTATTGAATTTTTTTTTTATAATTTAACAAGTTTAATCTACCGTCTGCTAAACCTGAGCGCGTTAATAATTCGAACAATGATCAACCAGTCGTAGCTTTAACAACATTAACTAGACGCAGGAGCACTGGTTTTTCTCACAAGTCTGAGCTATTTACTTTTGGAGGGGACTGTCTCCACAAACCAAAAGCTTAAGGAATTCATATAAAAAAGTGTGTTTATCTTCTCTATACAATGTGAGCTGCAGCCGTTAGCATGCCCATGCTAACTACTGGGCATAGTTCTCAACTGACTTTCGGCTAACGTTAGCAGCTCGGATGGTGTTACGTCTGCCTAACACATCAGTTGGACTCGTGGGGTAAGTGCTCATTTTAAAAGCCTATTCCCTTGAAAGGTGAAAACATAAGAGTACTGGTTGAAAGTACAAACAAGCAGCCGGTGTTAGGTTAAAACAAAATGACAGTTTGAATTTACTTTTCTTTTTTTTTTTTCTTCCTTATAATACTAGGACAAACGAAATCTGCACTGCAGTACAAGAACAGTATTTCTGTCTCCGGCATGGATCATCATCTGGTGAGGGCGTTAGACTTTTAGCCAGGCACATACACTATATAACTTGAACTTCAGTCTTGTAGCACAAAATCATATATGGAGCCATCAAGTGCATATTTAAAACTTTTTTTATAAGATTCTTCTTTCAAAACGGGTAAGCTAAAAAAAAAAAAATGTAAAAAGTCAGCCAGACAGCATTTTCAACATCATGTGGCTAATATTAGCTTAATTAGCCAGCTAGCTGTAGCTGATCTGCCAGTGATAGCTGTTTATTTCAGCTGCCCGCTTTTATCTATTTATGTCTGAAATGAATGAACCATGTTGTTTAAAAGAGAAACTGAAGGATAAACCCAACCCAGAATGATAAATAGATCACATCATTTGTTTAAATCCAGTTCATTTTTAATCTGAAATGTAATTGTTAGCCCTGATTTATATTCTCAGTCCTGTATACAGTAAGTTTGTGCAGCGGTGCGAGCGAGCGAACGAGCAGGTGGCAGGTGAGGAGGGAAAGCAGACAGAGAAAAGGCACCGCAAGAAAATCTATAACAACCAGACAGAGGGGCATTCCCACCCGAATCTCAAATTCCATCCCACTCTGTGTTGTCTTCTGTCTGCTGGGATACGGGACTTGTTTCTAAAAGCAGCGGCTGTGAGTTCGAGGCATCAGTTTCCTCTGACAGTTCGGAGGAGAGGCGCAGTCAGCTGAGCTGCTCCATTGAGGAAGTTGCACATGTCATCATCATGGTTAAGTGGAGGAGAGGAGGAGAGACAAGCCGGATGAGTCATGATGGGACAGACAGAGACGTGGAAGGGGAGGGGAGAGAGAGTGTGTGTGTTTGTGTGTGTGTGTGTGTGTGTGTGTGTGTTGCTGATATTGAGTTGGTATAGAATATAAACTACACAGCAGGTGTAGAGCAACTTATGTTCCCACTCCTCGCTGCTCGGCCTCTTATTCCCCTCTCTTCAAATGAAAAACAATGCACAGACGCATGCGCACGTTTCACGCATGCATACATGCACAGATACCAGATGTCAGCTCAATATTAATTTAGTTAAATTATAATTGTCCAGGCAGAACTACAGGGCTGACACAATGAAATTACACGTAAGCGTAAGTTATTGATTTTGTGTCATGTGCAGAGTGTGTGAAATAAATTGAAAGTATTACCATGGCATCGAGCAAAGTGCGCGGCGCCGACAAGAACATAATGTATGCACTTAAATCGTCCCTCTAACATGACTAGCAATTACAGATACCCATTGAAAAGCAGGAAGATTCAATCAGGCAAAGTTGAGACTTATATCCAGCGGTGGAGCGGGGTTAATTAGTATACTTGACTTTAACCAACCATGCAGGATGTTGAAGTGTTGAAGGATAATGTTTGTTTAGATACATGGGTGCAGTGTCCTCAGATAATGTCTTCATTAACTATTGATGCACACACACACACACACACACACACAGAGGCAGATAGTCTCCATATCTCCTCCAGCTTTATGCAGCATTCCCTCCACCTCTACACCTCTCTCTTGCTCTCACTCTGTCTCTTCTGCTTTATCCGAGCATCCGAGAAAGTCTGTAAATCACACACACACACACGCAAACACACACTCACACACACACACACAACACCCCCCCAACAGTTTTTTTTTAACGCCTGTACTCTCCTCTCCCCCTCCACTTTTCTCTTCCCTCATCTGTGTATTCATTTTCTCTTTTCTTTTTCTCTCTCTCTCTCTCTTTCACTTGAACATAAGCGCGAGGTACACAACGCCCGCCCATCCTCCCTTCCCACCCCACCCCCCCTCCACACAGCCCTTCACTCCTTGCATTATCTTTCCCGGAAATTGCATTTCCAGCACAGCCAGGGCCCCATTATGAAGAGGGAGCGACATGCTGTAACCTTTTTAAAAAGCCATTAGTGATGCACCTGCCCCTCCCCCCTCCCCCCCATATCCCCCCTCCCTCCTTCACAGCACCCACCCCTCTAGTACCCCACCAAGCCTCACCCTTCATACATAGCTCCCCCACCACCACCACCTCTTCTTCTCCTTTGCTTCACCCTCCCTGACCCCTCCCTACCCTTATGGCAGCTGTAATGTTATTAGGCCGTTTCTACAGCCATTACTTGGCCAGCGTCTCCCCCCCCCAGCTGAAAATGGAGCAGATGCAGAGGGAGCAGCGCAGGGCAATGGGTGCAGCGATAAGTGTGCAGAGGGTCAGGTGTGAAGGAGGGTTTGTGGAGAGTGGAGGGATGGATGGATGGGAGGATGGAGGAATAAAGATGAATGCACGCAGTAGAAAAGATAGGAATGTGAGTGAGAGAGGAGAAGGGAGTGCAATCGATAAAGGTAAACAATGAACTGTCTATCTCTCCATCCCCCCCATCCCTGCTCCCTCTTTCGGCCCCCTTATCTAAACACAAACAGCGACTGTAACACCAGACCTGGGTATCACACTCGGCACGTACAAATATGTAAACAGACACAGTTTAAACTACACACAGCAGCAGCAGCAGCAGCAACTCGATACACAGTCAGTAGTGAGCCTGTCGGAGGAGCACTATTGTTGTTGCACTGTCATGTAGTGTTGTAGTCGTGGACCACACTGGCTGTATTATCGTCCAATTAGAATCCAGAGACGAGCCAAGGAGGACAGTAAAGGGGAGTGGAGTGCTGTGGAGCAGAGGAGAGAGAGAGGGAGAGAGAGAGAGAGAGAGGGTTGAGACAAGCCAGGCACACAGACAGACACTAAATCCAATTGCATGGGCAGGTTCCAGGAAGCGGATAGTGAGAGATACATGAGGAGGAGGAGGAGGAGGAGGAGGTGAAGAAAAAAGTAAATTTTCCCCCTTTCTTCTTCTTCTTCTTCTTCTTCCTCCTCAGCAGAGCCTGCAAGCCCTAATGCAGTAGCCTCGGCTAAACTGTACTGTACGAGCCTACACACAATACAGCTCCGGCACGGCTCAGCCCACTGACTGACTGTCAACGTGATGGAGGTGCTGCACTACACCGAGGCATCGCAGGGAAACCCAGAGGACAAGAATCCATAAAAACAACCCAGTGTATGTTTTATGATTCTGCCCACTTCATAAAAACCCCACCGTCACACGGGAGGATGTTCATTAAAGTAATTACGGGCCGCGCCGTTGTCCTGCGAGGTGACCGCCGTGAATGTTTATAAGAAACATCTCGCAGGTCCGTACGTTCATACGGTTAATGTGGTCCTAATGCTCAGCAACATATCGATCATAACTGCGTGAGACGGTAAAGTAGGTTTAAATGATGGCCGGAGCTGGCAGTAAGGTTTGTAATCCTCCTCCATACAAGTCCCCTGTGTCTACTAGATGGTAACAGGGCTTGATTCACTTCACAGTAAGTCACTGAGGGCATCTTCCTCCCCACACTATCTATCTATCTATCTATCTATCTATCTATCTATAGTCTCTTTTCTTCTTTGCTCTGTTGCTTATCTCACTCTGCCTAACCCCATCAACCCCATCCTCCCTTTCCTCTCTCCAGACACTGACACCAAATGCCACAGCAGACGCCCTGCTGATCGATACCATGACATCATCAGGCGTGGACATCATCAGTGGGCTGTGGGCGAGGTGCTGACCTGAAAAAAAAAGCAAATGCACGCACTCACACACAGAAACCCACACACATACATTAGGACCGGAGGGACTGAGCCAAAGCTGAGCTTCTCTCACATCCCATCCCAGCCCGTATAACCCCTGCCTTCCTGCCAACGCCGCTGCTGCTGTAGTAAATCTGACTGATGACAGGCCCAGGACCTCTTTCACACACGCGTAAACACATGGACACACACCGAGCTAATAGACAATGAGGACATTCCCCTTGAGTGAGCTGTTGAGAGGAGGCCAGGCAGATGGGAGTAAGTACAGTCAAGACAAAGCGCCACACTCGGAGACTGTTAAACCGCACTGCAGCTGTCATATTTGCACTATTTCACCCGGCTCATCAGGATAAATGAAAAACAAGGAGATCTTAATCCCGACTGTGTGAGATCAAGCATCGAAGCCCTCTCCACATCTGACAACAACACCTTTTATTCCAAGCCAACCTGACTGACTGACTGACTGAGTGACTGACTGACTGACTGACTGACTGACTGACTGAGTGATTGACTGAAAGATCTGGTTATTGTCCGACTACGCCTGGACAATAGAAGTACATGCACTTTTATGTCGGTGCTACTTGTCTGAAGCTGCACAAAGAGCAGAGGAGGAGTCGATATCCATAAAGCTGAAAACACCTCCCAGTCTGCTTAAGACAGCTGAAAACGGGAGAATCACTCAATGTTTATGGTCGCAGGCTCGGCAATACATTTCACCCTTTAGACGGGCAGACGGACGGACACGGACGGACGGGAAAGAGGGAGGGGCGGGGCGGAGGTGGCGAGAAATAACTTGTGATTTCTTTAATAGAATAGAAACATCTGTAATATGTTGTAAACGTTAGCTCATTTGTCTGTCACCATTAGTCGACCCTGACGTTCTGATGCCGCGGTGACTCGGCTTGTCATCCATCTGAAGGATGAGGCTCCAGTCTTAGAGCAATCGAGGTTGACATCCAAGACGCCTATAAAAACAAAAAACAAAAAAAGCAAACTGAAGGATTGGCGATGCTTTAAAATACAGCCTGCAAATTACAGTGTAAATATTCTGGACATATAAAATAAAATATTTACTTGGTGCCAACTGGTGAGCAGTAGGGAGGAAGTACAGGCAATAATGAGGTAAAAAAGTCAGTTTGTCAGTGAAAGTGTTTATTGTTTCTGATACTATGAGTTTGATTGACAGCTTGACCTCACATAGGACCTCCTCCAATATTGTTTCCCAGTATTTTATCATCATATCGAAAACATGTTGTTGTGGACATACCACAATAGCATGCTGATGGACTGTGTTACATCATTGTACAACCACAATATTTATTTTTTTATATTTAGTAGATAGATAGATTGTTTATAGTATTTACATATTTCATCATCTGCTGTCTTTCTATTGTCTTCTTTCATTGTCCCTCTATTTACCCTTATTCTATTGTGCCTATTCATTTTTAATGTAAAGCACTTTGAGATACATCTCTTGTATGAAAAGTGCTCTACAGCTACAGGTGCACATCTTTCTGTCCAAGCAGCAATAGTTTACGACATATTACTGTAACAATAACAAGACTAAATAATAAAAAAAAGTATAATTATACTAATTTTATTGCAGCATTATCCTTGTCACTTTGTTTTCACAATTTTTCATGGCTTGTCGCTCAGTATTAGTATGAATAATTTTAATGTCATGATTAAATATTTCCAGCAATATTAAAGGCCCCATGACAAGAAAAATACATTTTCCCAGTTTTAATCCAGTGTCCTCGTGTTAATTGTTTATTTACCTCTTGTTACATGTATTTTTACATCAAAATCCATGTATTTTCTCTTCCTGTTAAACGGTTGATGACTCATCCTGCACTCAAGGGCATTTACTAATTATGCATCCAATTAAAAATTATTTATCGAATCCCTCGCCCAAACTATAAATCCTACAACTCACCATCACGAGGACCTACAAGCCAGCTAGCAGATGTGGGCTGACGCTATGTTTCTGTCTACGCTTTTTTCCCCTTGACCTGTGGTTGAGAAGAAAATGGCTGGAGTTCACACATTTTGAAGAAGATGGTCTTTGTGCGAACTCGATGATATGTGAGCGTAATTTTTCAGACGACTCCTTCATCAATTTGGCGATGTACAGCACCCCCACCCCCCCACCCCCCCCTTACATAATGTCCTGATATAGGCACCCAGGAAGTATTTTAAACCTTACGTGTACTGAATAATGACACTATAATTTTCTAACTGTAGAAACATGACTGTCTTCTCTAACAGGACTAACTAACTATTTCCCCAGTGAAACAGAAACAATCCCAGGAAAAGTCAGACCGAGGCGACTCTTGAGGAGGAAGCACTCAGTGTCTAATTGGACTGATATATTGCCAGACGTACTGTCATGCAGTATCTGTGGGAACTCTTTAACTAGTTGAGGGAGAGGAGAAAAAAAAAGAAAAAAGCTTGATTTATTTAGCAGGTAAATCGTCCATTTTCAAAGCTATTCCAGAGAGCAAAATGTACAAAGTGTACCTCAGCTCATTTGAAATTACATGCGAATATGTTTCTGCCAACCAGGAAATGTATTCATTACATGTCTGCGCTCACCCTGTTTTTCCAACCACATTTTCGCTTGTCTGAGTCTGAGATGCCACGCGGATGTAATGGACAATTCAAAAACAGTTATGTGAAAATTGTTTTTGTTTTTTTCTTGTTTTTTGTTTTGTTTGTTTTGATTTGGATTGGATAAGTCCCTCTTTTGAATCATGCAATCATTGGTCATGTTTGTTGATATTGTTTGGCTATGTCAGTAACCGACTGAGCAGACTGGACACCAACTGTCTCTGTTTGCATTCTAAATATTTACCAACCATATGGTCATAAAACTCAGACTTTGATTGTAATGCAGCTGGGCAAAAACCTAGCTCAAATTAATGCTCATCACTGAATCTTAAGGGAAATATTACTTTGTTTTTTTTTCTCTCTCTTCTTTCTGGATTTCTCTTATTGTTGGCACCGTTATAACAGCGGCTGAATACAGATTTTTCTTCATGGTGATGTGATGTGACAGGCACGGTGTCAATTCGCTTCTCATTTGATTGCCCAAATTGACTCAATTGACCAATTGATTCAATTAATTTCGGTTGATGAAAGTGATGCAGGTTAGTTGAGCTGGAAACTGTAGCTGTGAGTGTGAATGTTGGTCTGTCTATATCTGTGTTAGCCCCCCCCCCTCCCTGTTATTAATATAATGTTCTGTAACCTGCTGACACCCTCAAAAGGAGAAAATTCGTGGCTGGGTGGAGAAAAGAGCTTTCATTCCTAATACACAACACAGTCTTAAATCAAACTTAATTTGTGACATTGTGAAAATTAAAGTGTTCACTGAAACCCTGGAACAGTAGCAGTGGGTCTCCTCATGCCAAAGCCCCGCGCCTGCGGCTGTAGAATGAGCAATACTCCGAGACTGGCTGTTTTTCTTTTTCCCCCCAAATCCAAAAATTAGAGGAAATGTGTCAGGAATGAATTAAACAGTGTGTTTGCTCTATTACAAGCTGTGATCATTAGCATGGCTAACGAACTTATTATCTACAGTAGTAACTGAGCATTTCTCTGTCCTGCTCCGTGTTGCAGTTGGGCTCCAGACGCCTCAGTCAAACTCATTATCAGAGCGCGAAGTGTTTCATTTGCCAAACGCACATTCAAAAAAGTCAAAAAATTACATATCCTGCAATACAAGAACAATCTTCTACATGGATTATCGTCTGCTGAGGACACTGTCTCTTTAGCTGTGGCCCGATTCAGGGGGCGCGTTACTTTCAACGGCTGCATTCGAGGACCGATTGTGTGACAGCGCCGCGACACAAAGGCGTTAACCATTTTTGAAGGCTCCTTCAAATGCAGCCGAGAAACGTGGCCTTGTTTTCCTGAGTGGCCCGACCTGTCCCGAGGTTTCATCGGGCGCCAAGTAATGAGAATTATATGGCGGAAAACAACACCGACAGAGAGCCAGAGGATCTCACTTTTAAACGTTAGTGCTGGGTGTCAGCTCAGGTCATTGGCTAATGGTACAACTGTTAAAACCAGGGGCTTTAAAACTTTTAAAAATATTACTTGTTGCTAAGGTTGCTAGGCGACAGAAGCTACGCTTTGCGACACAATGGTAATGGCGGGCATCTAGCTTTAGCCCCCGTCTTTTAACATGTCATGGGCCCTATCGCTTTGGTACCACTGAGGAATCTCTGAAGGCGCTGTCATTTACACACATTTGCGGAGGGTGAATATAGTTCATTATAAAGTTAAGAGGGAGTGATTTCAAACTCAGCCGGTGTCTTCAACCAGCTAATATTAGCTTAATTAGCCAGTGAGCTACAGCTGTTAAAATCTGTCATTTCAGCCAGTAAAATTAACTGTAGCCAGTTGTTTACCTCTGTCCAACACTTTTCATCATTTCTAGCTGTAAATCTGCCACCATCTCCTTCCTTTTGTGGAAACACAATACAATACAGTCAACTGAGGCTGGTTCTTGCTTCGGTATGTGGGATATGTGGAGCTCACAGCCTCTGGTCAGAGTGACTGTATCTCTTGATGTAGCAGGGTGCCATTTCAGCCTGTCACCCACAGCCTGCTGCCGGACCAGATGAGACCAGGCAGCGGAAGCGAGGAGAAAGCAGCAGGGTGTATCACACCTCTCCTCCCGCTCAACTCCACGGACTCCCCATGTGTCCTTATATGTACAGTAGCGTGTAATGTATGTGCCTTTCACTTTAATCTGCCCTGTCACTTCAGCCTGGGGCCGACTTTGAGGAAAGGGAGATTTCTTTTCTCAATTCGTCTCCTGTACCAGGGCTCCTTTTATATTTCCCTGTCCTGTCCCTCCCCCCTGCCATCCCGTATTCTTGTCGCCCAGTGAGGAAGGTACGGGGGCGCGACCCCTTCCTTATTCCCCTTTCTTACTCAAACATTGCACATTCAGAGTGTGTGGTGCAACAGAGTGAAGTGGGCCCATTGAGCTCCTCCCTGCATGAATGTGCGCGTTTGGAGTGAATTGAGCTTGACTTTGAGTCCCCACGACCCACTCCCCCCCCCCACCCACCCACTCCATCCACACCATCAGCGCCACCTCCTCACCCACCCACCCTCCCCTTCCATAGCAGGTGGCGCCACTGGCAGCGGGGCAGAGAGAGGGCTTTGATTCCTAAGCCAGTGGGCTCAGTGCATATTCAAACTAGGGCCTTTTGTTTGTGTTGCTGCGAGGCCCGAGTCAGACTTGCATGCAGAGAATACAAATCAGACCTTTGACAGGAGCAGTTAACCTGCCGCTAAATATAGCTGCCCTGGGTCTGAAAGAGATGGAGGGAGCACGGGGAGAGAGGAGAGAGAGAGATGGAGGGAGCACATAGGGCGGGAGCAATGTAGAGAGTGAACAAAGGGAGAGATGAGGTAGGGGCGAAGAGAGAAGTGAGCATGGAACATATAGAGGAGAGAAATGAGAAGCCTTTCTTCCTTTCTCCACCAGAAGAATCATACGAAGAATATAGAGGAAAAGTATACACAGACATGACTGCTGAGCAATGCACTGACGTATGCAAAGCCAGCGTGATGTGTGTGTTGAGGACGAGGGCAAAAGAGAGAATAAATAAAAAAACAGAGAGCCTGAGAGTGGGGAGCATGGTGGGGGGAGAGTGGCAAATGAAAGATAGGGAGAGTCTGTTTAATAAAGCAGCAATCTTGAGGGAGCGAGGGTGAGGGAGAGAAGGAGAGGGAATGAGAAATGTGCTCATGCCACAGGGATCTGAGCAGACTGCAAAAGAGGGCGAGAGACAGAGGAAAGACAGAGAGAAGAAATTAGAGGGAACCAAAGAGCCAAAACAGCCAGGAAACAGGACAAGCGCAGGACTTACAACTCAGCTGTCCTGTCTGAGCTCTCCACCGAGTCCTCGCCTCATCCCGACGCCGCCGGCTCTCCACCGGGGGCCACGCCGGGTCAAAAATGACCTCAGTGGTGGGACGCATCAATGGACGATCCAGTCTACGTGGGAGAAAACTCACAATATGTGCATTCACAACCTGAAGGAGCCACATGGAGGAAGCCTCTTCCAGAAGTTGTGCGCACATACGAATGCATGTGATGGAAAATCGAGCCATTGAGTGATTGACAGGCGGCATGCAGCAATATTATGTAATACTACAGCTGTATCAGCCGCAGAGTGATAGATGGTCAGATATGGTGCGTGTGTGTGTGTGTGTTCGTGTTCCTAAGATATAAAGTAAATCCACCTGCGGTGTCAGCCCAGTGCAACCCTGCATCCTGATGCTGTTTGACAAATAATAAAACCATGATGAATGGTGGCGCAGTCCCACAATATGCCCACCTCGTCAGCTATACTCAGCTATTATGCAATGATGGAGCAACACCTACTTCACCACCACCACCACCACCACCACCACTACTACTATGAAGACTGGAGTATACTACCTCTACTTCCACTGCTACCCGGGGAGCTGAGCTGTGTAATCCCCCGGCGGATAAGGCGAGGTTTGGAGAGATTTGGGAAGCAGAGATCTGCCAGTCCTCTTGCTGTGGAAATTCAACGGCTAGAAATCCCATGGGATTGGATTAGGATGGATATAGAGCCAGTCACTGAGAAGTTGCTGTCAGGGAGCTGCAATGCTCACAGTGGGCCACAGTACACACACATACACAGATTGTGCTCCTGAATAGGCAGGCGGCGAGACTTCCTGTACTTGTGCATCAGGCAGTAATGCACTTACCGTCTGTCCATCAGCTCCTATTATGTGCTGCTGATGAAAAAAGACAATTTTAAAGGAAAAGGAGAAAAAAAAAAAAAAAAACCCGCTAGATGGGCCCAATTTTATGCACAATGATGATTTTGTAGCCAGGCAGGCGGGGCCCGGAATTAATAACAGAAAATGTCGATCATTCCACCCAGAATTTAAATGCAGGACCATCTGTAATTGTGAAAAGTTAATTAGCCTAACGTGCAACGCGGTCATGTTCAGGGCAAACGGCTCCAAAGTAGAGCTCTCCAGGCAGCCTGCCAAGGCCTAATGAGTGTCTCCTGGTGTGCAGGTTTATCATTTGAACACTTTGGTGAAGGTTACATTTGAATAATTTCCAAGCCTTAGTTAGAGACTATTGTTTAATGTGCTTATTATAGCCTAATGGAATTAAGACATTGAGACAAAGGAGAAAACTGAGGCTACGCAAAGTCCAGTGACCAAAAAATGGAGCCCAGTTAATATGTTTTACACTTAAAGGCTTCGGCTCCCGTTCCTCTGGTTATTTATTTATTTATATTAATTTATTTGTTTGTTTATTTATTTGACTCCCCCCCCCCAGTATCTGAAGTGTCACTATATTCCCATTCAGTGTGCATCACCATCATCATCACGGTGTG